>NW_006770909.1:5194415-5209401 GCF_000442215.2 Lipotes vexillifer
ATATATATATATATATATATATATATATATATATATATGTATTTATTCTATGAATTTGTCCTTGGCAGGTAACTTAAACCATATTCACTGTAATGTTATTTAATATATTTGATATAATATTAATGAGACTCCTGAGTCCATAAGCAAGTTTTGTTACTAGTTGCTGAAATAAAGATGTAGAAGATATTCTCATCCCAGGAAGCCAAGCTAACATTAAAAGCCAGCAATAAACTTTAGAATAAATTTCAAAAAAATTGAAGAGCTGGTTTTTGAGAAACGAAGTGAAGTTGAATAGAGTCAGATAGAAAAAAAATGAAGAAAAGTTTAGAGAAAGCCTGAGAAGTCTCAAAAGAAAGAAGTTTGAAGATTTTAGAAAATTTCCTGTTGAGTTTGAGAATATTACCGGTAAACCACTGTCTATTTCCAAAGAAGGTGGGATTTAACAACTGGGTACAAAATTCAGCAACTAAGAAGTCATCCTTTCTCTTAAAGTCAGTAATGCTAAGAACCATACAAAATACCCGACACAGCCCAGCATTCTAGTTATATTTTTAAAAATGAAAATGAACTAAAATGAACAATGTAAAAAGAATGAAAAATATACTATACTAATATACTAGTAGAATGAAATTAGCTCTATACTGATAGAATGAAAAATAGATCCTAAGGGGAAAAGATAAAAGAAATTCTAGTTAATTCACCCAAAGAATGTGATAAAGAAGCAAGTATGAAAGGATCTTTTGAGAATGATGCTGACTGGTGATTCTCCATTTCCACAGATTATCAAATAAGATGAAATGTTTCCCCATGGATGGATGGATTGAAAATAAAGAAAACCCTCTTGACAATAGTAAATACAAGTGCTATTAAGTATTGGAAGAGATGACCAACAGAGGTTATGGGTTAGAGATCTTAGAAATCTTTTAAAAACAGGAGCAATGACCATTTGTCTTAGATGGTTTGTGTCTTCACCCACCTGGAGGCCAAATACTAAATCATTACCAAATGTATGATTCTGTTATCCCAGAGATTGAGCTCATTACCCCTGAAGTTTAATGCATGGGAATGGAGTAGGCAATTGATAGTGCCGAACTGAGGATTTAAGGATGGAAGCCGACAATGACAGAATATAAGTCCAGCATTTCATTTCTCTAAAACTCCACAGAAAATAATTTCCTAAAAACAAAAGCTTGCTGAAGTTCTATTTTGTATTTTACTTATGTGTGTATATAGCTTATTTCCTTTATTAAACCATAAGCTTCTTGAGGGCAAGAGACATATATTCATCTGAGTTTCCCCTCCCTGCCACCCCACTCAGAGTCCCTAACACCAGGGCTGAGAGTCAAATGTTACCATCAGACCTATGGGCGCCCGTAAAGTCACACTTGTCAGTGTCCTCTGTGACTGGTTTGGTGCCTAGACTCTAGAGGTAAACTATTTTGAATATCTTCCCTACTTTTGAGAGCTAGATTTTCGTGAGAGGAGGGAGTTTTATCTGCTTTGTTCATTAATGAATCCACAGCACCTAGAATTGTTTCTGGCCCATACCATGTATAATGACTATTGGTTAAATGAATGGTTGATATTCAATACACTTGTTAAGTGCTAGGAATAACAATGTTGTAATTCTCCCAGACAGGAAAAAAATATTAAAATCATTCTTAGCTGGTTTTGTATCCTTGGATGCAAATCCATACTAATCATAACCTTTTTTGTCCTCCCCCTTCCTATTATATTCCTATGAAAGAATACGTACACCCAGCAAGTTGCACCATAGTGTTTCAAAAGAGGGAAAATATTTCAAAAACACCAATAGTCCCATGCAGAATAATTACTTCAATTCCTATTTTTTAACTTTTCATTTCAAAAATTTCCAAATATCTGCCTAATCAGTAAGTAGTCCTAAAGCTACATTGTTCTAAGCCTCTTCCCTGCAAGTAAAATGGGAGTGGAAGTATTTGATCCCAAGGGGGAAGGCATCATGAAAACCGTAAATTTTATAAATATACTATCTAATGTAAAAAAATTTTTTACATTATAAACCACAGTGTGCATTTTAATACCCCCTTTTAGTTTTCCCACACCTTAAAATTTTAAGTTTCTAAAGCCAAAAACTCGTTTTCCATCTGGTTAGCATAATTTAGTTATTGCCTTGGGCACAGATTTGCCATGTAATATAAATAACAATACTATTTTGCATGGCTATTATATCTCTGGAAACTTTCCCAACATTAATTTTCACAAGCCTCCTTAAGGAACAGGTGAACACTCACATTATTAAGGCCCTGGCTTGAAGGAGAACGCGTTTGCAAGAAAGTTTTAATTTACTGTTTGTCAATTCATTGTTATATGGGTGTCTACTTGTGTTTCACTAGATCCCTAAAAAAAAAAAACATTTGCCTTGTAACATTCCCCAAAGAACATATAATTTCAGTTTAGATCCTTCTCTTAACCAGGCAGGAGGCTGAATTCCATTTGTTTATATGTCTGTTGTAAGAGATCTCTATGTCCACAGGATAACAAAGCTTGAATGGACCAGATAACACAAGTGAAATTTCTCAGTTTGGTCAGTTCGTAAAGCATAACCATCTGACAACACTCTCTGTGCAATGGCTTTCAAAGACAGCTTCCCATTTACTAAGAACCAGCACTTGGTGTTGCCATCGCTGTAGTAAAAGGAGAACACAGTGTCGCCGTCGTGGTAATAACAAGTAACATTTGCTGAGGACTATAGGCTGGTTCTTGTTCTAAGCACCTTATACGTATTAACTCATTTAACTTTCACAATAACCTTAAAACATAAGTGCAATTATTATCCCCTACTTCACAGATACAGAAACTGGGGCAAAACGAAGTTAGATAATTGCCCAAAGTCACACAGCTAATAAAAGGTGGGAGGGACCAGTGTTCCATAGCCTGAGACCAATATTTATTGAGTATCTGTTTTTTGCCAGGCACTTCATATGCTTTGACTTCTCAATATTTTCTATATTAGAGAAATGACCATCATGTATTTTGATTCAGCAATGTTTACCAGAAAACCTGGAATTACCCAAATCTTTCTGATAATCACTTCTTTTACCTAAAACAGTAAACGCTGAGAAAACAGTAACAGATTTTTTTTGACATTGTTATACATGGCTTGGATTCTGCCAAAGGGATTGTGGCTCATTACCCCATGTAAACACACACACACACACTCACACACACACACACAATCGCCTGTTGAATTGGCCAATTCAAACAACTAGTCAGTGCAATGAAGGTTGGGGAAATCAGTCAAACGAGTTATCTGACACCTTGTAGAACAAAAGGGGACAAAGGGAAGGGGATCCAAATATGTGTTGGTTCTCATTTTTTACGCTTTAATAACCTGTACTGGAATCACACAAAAACCTAGTTCTGGAGCCTGTAAAATATTGAGGAGGAAAGTGTAAGGACAACAGATAGAGCTTCTAGTGCCACTTGGAGACTGTATTGATCTGGTTATCTGGTTCCAAAGACTTACTCTGCACAGCATCATAGCCTAATGCTTCATGGAACAAAGATCTTCTGGTTCCATCTCCATGTCTTTTATCTTTGAAAAATGCACTTTTCTATTTGTTTACAAAGTCCTATTATTCACCTACCAGGGGAAAAAAAATCACATTTAAATTAATCCCTTCAGCCAAAAGGAAATGCTGGTCTGAAAGGTTCAGCTCCAGAAGCAGCCAGGGATAAATGTAAGCTCCATGCAGTTCCAAATCACTTTGTTGATTCAATTGGTATAACAATTCAAATTGTTGCTCTCTGCACCATATTTTAGTTGCAGAAACCAGAAGAAAACTATAAATGAGTAGAAAAGAATCTTTATTATTTGTATTAAGCAAAATAAAATTACATAAAGAGACACCTGAATGCATAGAATATCTCTCACCTTTGAAGTAGCTGCTGTATCTTCCGTATAATGTTGAAGTTTTTAACACAGACATTCTTTTATCAAACCTCAGAGTAAATACCAACATAAAAACATAGAGTAGCTTACTGGCTCATCGATGATGCCTTCCTAAAGGCTGCAGTGGTTTATATATACCCATCTTTGGCAATTCCTTTTGGAATGTTTTTTTCATTTTTCTGTAGAGATTTTGTGGGAGATTTTTATTTTATTTTGTTTTGATTCTTTCATGAGCTACAAAATTATGTGGCTCTCTGCTTCCAAGATTCCTCCCATTGAAAGTTCTGCCATCTTGTTAGGAACATACATGACACGTCCACCAGAGTTCAGGGGTGAAGAGAAATGAATTTCAAAACGACACAATTTATGTGGAAATGAAGCACATTCCTCGCTTGTTTCTGTGTCTGATATATGGGAAGACTGTGTGTATAATAGGCTGTTTGATTTCTGTGATGGACAGATTTTTTTTAAGCCCTCTGAAGAAAAAAAAAGTCACACTGGTTTCTAGTCTCATCTATACTTCTTTTCCTGTATTTTCTGTGGAAACGTTTTAGAACTCACAGTTTCCATATTAGGTACCCTTTGCACAGTTAATTAATCCTGTTTCCTGCATGACAAATGGCCCTATCTCATAAAAGGGAACATTGGCAAGCAAGGATTGAGTCAAAGAAGGTATTCTTTGATATTTATATGTGAATTAGGTTTTTTAATCTTAAAACACTGAACTCTCAAATTAGAAAAATATAGTACATCTCCTATAGAAAAGTAAATATTGGCATCTTGTAGGTAAATGAAATGTACGAGATTTTTTTTCTTCTCTCAAGAACCACAATGCTCAGTTACAGGGTAATAAGTATGAGTGTTCCAGAGATTGGGTCAAGATGGCAGAGTAGAAGGACGTGCGCTCACTCCCTCTTGCGAGAGCACCGGAAACATAAATAACTGCTGAACAATCATCAACAGGAGGACACTGGAACTCACCAAAAAAGATGCCCCACATCCAAGGACAGGGGAGAAGCTGCAATGAGACAGTAGGAGGGGCGCAATCACAATAAAACCACCCCACATCCCAGGGGAGAAGCTGCAATGAGACAGTAGGAGGGGCGCAATCACAATAAAACCAAATCTCATGGCCGCTGGCTGGGTGACTAACAGCCTGGAGAACAACTATACCACAGAGGTCCACCCACTGGAGTGAGGGTTCTGAGCCCCACGTCAGGCTTCCCAACCTGGGGGTCTGGCAAGAGGAGGAGGAATTCCTAGAGAATCAGACTTTGAAGCCTAGCGGAATTTGACTGCAGAACTTCGACAGGACTGGGGGAAGCGGAGACTCCACTCTTGGTGGGGACACACAAAGTAGTGTGCCCATCGGAACCCAGGGGAAGGAGCAGTGACCCCATAAGAGACTGAACCAGACCTACCTGCTAGTGTTGGAGGGTGTCCTGCAGAGGCAGGGGGGTGGGGGTGGCTGTGGCTCATGGAGGGAACAAGGACACTGGCAGCAAAAGTTCTAGTAAGTACTCTTTGGCAGGAGCCCTCCCAGAGTCTGCATTTAGCCCCATTAGGCTCTGGTGCTGGGTTGCCTCAGGCCAAACAACCAACAGAGAGGAAACCCAGCCCCATCCATCAGCAGACAAGTGGATTAAAGATTTACTGAGCTCTGCCCACCAGAGCAACACCCAGCTCTACTCACCACCAGTCCCTCCCATCAGGAAGTTTGCACAAGCCTCTTAGATAGCCTCATCCACCAGAGGGCAGACAGCAGAAGCAAGAAGAACTATAGCCCTACAGCCTGTGGAACAAAAGCCACATGCACAGAAAGATAGACAAAATGAAAAGGCAGAGGATTTTGTACCAGATGAAGGAACAAGATAAAACCCCAAAAAAACAAATAAATGAAGTGGAGATAGGCAACCTTCCAGAAAAAGAATTCAGAATAATGATAGTGAAGATGATCCAGGATGCTGGGAAAAGAATGGAGGCAAAGATCAAGAAGATGCAAGAAATGTTTAACAAAGACCTAGAAGAATTAAAGAACAAAAAAACAGAGATGAACAATACAATAACTGAAATGAAAAATACACTAGAAGGAATCAATAGCAGAATAACTGAGTCAGAAGAACAGATAAGTGACCTGGAAGACACAATGGTGGAATTCACTACTGTGGAAGAGAATAAAGAAAAAAGAATGAAAATAAATGAAGACAGACTAACAGACCTCTGGGACAACATTAAACGCAACAACATTCGCATTATAGGGGTCCCAGAAGCAGAAGAGAGAGAGAAAGGACCCGAGAAAATATCTGAAGAGATTATAGTCAAAAAGTTCCCTAACATGGGAAACAAAATAGCCACCCAAGTGCAGGAAGCTCAGAGAGTCCCACACAGTATAAACCCAAGGAGAACCATGCCGAGACACATAGTAATCAACTTGACAAAAATTAAAGACAAAGAAAAATGATTAAAAGCAATAAGGGAAGAACGACGAATAACATACAAGGGAACTCCCATAAGTTAACAGCTGATTTCTCAGCAGAAACTCTACAAGCCAGAAGGGAGTGGCACAAATATTTAAAATGATGAAAGGGAAGAACCTACAACCAAGGTTACTTTACCAGGCAAGAATCCCATTCAGTATCGACAGAGAAATCAGAAGCTTTACAGACAAGCAAAAGCTAAGAGAATTCAGCACCACCAAACCAGCTCTACAACAAATGATAAAGGACCTTCTCTAAGTGGGAAACACAAGAGAAGAAAAGGACCTACAAAAACAAACACATGGTAATAGGAAAGAAAATGGTAATAGGAACATACATATCGATAATTACCTTAAAGCTGAATGGATTAAGTGCTCCAACCAAAAGACACAGGCTCGCCAAATGGATACAAAAACAAGACCCATATATACGCTGTCTACAAGAGACCCATTTCTGACCTAGGGACACATACAGACTGAAAGCGAGGGGATGGAAAAAGATATTCCATGCAAATGGAAATCAAAAGAAAGCTGGAGTAGCAATACTCATATCAGATAAAATAGACTTTAAAATAAAGACTATTACAAGAGACAAGGAAGGACACTACATAATGATCAAGGGATCAATCCAAGAAGAAGATATAACAATTATGTATATATATATGCACCCAACATAGGATCACCTCAATACATAAGGCAACTGCTAACAGCTATAAAAGAGGAAACTGACAGTAACACAATAATAGTGGGAGACTTTAACACCTCACTTACACCAATGGACAGATCATCCAGACAGAAAATTAATAAGGAAAAAACAAGCCTTAAATGACACAATAGACCAGATAGTGTTAATTGATATTTATAGGACATTCCATCCAAAAACAGCACATTACACTTTATTCACAAGTGTACATGAAACATTCTCCAGGATTGATCACGTCTTGGGTCACAAATCAAGCCTTGGTAAATTTAAGAAAACTGAAATCATATGAAGCATCATTTCTGACCACAATGCTATGAGATTAGAAATCAATTACAGGGAAAAAAACGGAAAAAACAAAAATACATGGAGGCTAAACAATACGTTACTAAATAACCAAGAGATCACTGAAGAAATCAAAGAGGAAATCCAAAAATACCTAGAGGCAAATGACAATGAAAACATGATGATCCAAAACCTATGGGATGCAGCAAAAGCAGTTCTAAGACGGAAGTTTATAGCAATACAATCCTACGTCAAGAAACAAGAAAAATCTCAAACAATCTAACCTTACACCTAAAGGAACTAGAGAAAGAAGAACAAACAAAACCCAAAGTTAGCAGAAGGAAAGAAATCATAAAAATCACAGCAGAAATAAATGAAATAGAAATGAAGAAAACAATAGCGAACATCAATAAAACTAAAAGCTGGTTCTCTGAGAAGACAAACAAAATTGATAAACCTTTAGCCAGAGTCATCAAGAAAAAGAGGGAGAGGACTCAAATCAATAAAATTAAAAATGAAAAAGGAGAAGTTAACAACAGACACTGCAGAAATACAAAGCATCATAAGAGACTACTACAAGCATCTCTAGGCCAATAAAATGGACAACCTGGAAGAAATGGACAAATTCTTAGAAAGGTATAACCTTCAAAGACTGAACCAGGAAGAAATAGAAAATATGAACAGACCAACCACAGGTAATTAAATTGAAACTGTGATTAAAAATCTTCCAATAAACAAAAGTCCAGGACCAGATGGCTTCACAGATGAATTCTATCAAACATTAAGAGAAGAGCTAAAACCCATCCTTCTCAAACTCTTCCAAAACACTGCAGAGGAAGGAACACTCCCAAACTCATTCGACAAAGCCACCATCACCTTGATACCAAAACCAGACAGAGATACTACAAAAAAAGAAAATTACACACCAACATTACTGATGAATATAGATGCAAAAATCCTCAACAAAATACTCGCAAACAGAATCCAACAACACATTAAAAGCATCATACACCATGATCAAGTGGGATTTATCCCAGGAATGCAAGGATTCTTCAATATACACAAAGCAACCAATGTGATACACCATAGTAACAAACTGAAGAATAAAAACCATATGATCATCTCAATAGATACAGAAAAAGCTTTTGACAAAATTCAACACCCATTTATGATAAAAACTCTCCTGAAGGTGGGCATAGAGGGAACCTACCTCCCCATAATAAAGGCCATATATGACAAACCCACAGCAAACATCATTCTCAGTGGTGAAAAACTGAAAGCATTTCCTCTAAGATCAGGAACAAGACAAGGATGTCTGCTTTCACCACTATTATTCAACATAGTTTTGGAAGTCCTAGCCACGGCAATCAGAGAAGAAAAAGAAATAAAAGGAATACAAATCGGAAAAGAAGAAGTAAAACTGTCACTGTTTGCAGACGACATGATCCTATACATAGAGAATCCTAAAGATGCCACCAGAAAACTACTAGAGCTAATCAATGAATTTGGTAAAGTAGCAGGATACAAAATTAAGGCACAGAAATCTCTTGCATTCCCATACACTAACAACAAAAGATCACAAAGAGAAATTAAGGAAACAATCCCATTCACCATTGCAACAAAAGGAATAAAATACCTAAGTATAAACCTACCTAAGGAGGTGAAAGACCTATATGCACAAAACTATAATAAGACACTGATGAAAGAAATCAAAGATGACACAAACAGATGGAGAGATATACCATGTTCTTGGATTGGAAGAATCAATATTGTGAAAATAGCTATACTACCCAGAGCAATTTACAGATTCAATGCAATCCCTATCAATTTACCAATGACATGTTTTTTACAGAACTAGAACAAAAAATCTTAAAATTTGTATGGAGACACAAAAGACCCTGAATAGCCAAAGCAGTCTTGAGGGAAAAAAAATGGAGCTGGAGGAATCAGACTCCCTGACTTCAGACTATACTACAAAGCTACAGTAATCAAGACAATATGGTACTGGCACAAAAACAGAAATATAGATCAATGGAACAGGATAGAAAGCCCAGAGATAAACCCACACACCTATGGTCCACTAATCTATGACAAAGGAGGCAAGGGTATACAATAGAGAAAAGACAGTATCTTCAAAAAGTGGTGCTGAGAAAACTGGACAGCTTCATGTAAAAGAATGAAATTAGTACACTCCCTAATGCCATACACCAAAAAAAAATCAAAGTGGATTGGAGACCTAAATGTAAGACGGGACACTATAAAACTCTTAGAGGAAAACATAGGAAGAACACTCTGACATAAATCACAGCAAGATCTTTTTTGACCCACCTCCTAGAGTAAAGGAAATGAAAACAAAAATAAACAAATGGGACCTAATGAAACTTAAAAGCTTTTGCAACGCAAAGGAAACTACAGACAAGACAAAAAGACAACCCTCAGAATGGGAGAAAATATTTGCCAACAAATCAACAGAAAAAGGATTAATCTCCAAAATATATAAACAGCTCATGTCAATATTAAAAAGACAAACAACCCAATCAAAATATGGACAGAAGACCTAAATAGACATTTCTCCAAAGAAGACATACAATGGCCAAGAAGCACATGAAAAGCTGCTCAACATCACTAATTATTAGAGAAATGCAAATCAAAACTACAATGAGGTATCACCTCACACCAGTCAGAATGGGCGTCATCAGAAAATCTACAAACAACAAATGCTGGAGAGGGTGTGGAGAAAAGGGAACCCTCTTGCACTGTTGGTGGGAATGTAAATTGATAACAGCCACTATGGAGAACAGTATGGAGGTTCCTTAAAATACTGAAAATAGAATTACCATATGATCCAGCAATCCCACTACTGGGCATATACCCAGAGAAAACCATAATTCAAAAAGACACATGCACCCCAGTGTTCATTGCAGCACTATTTACAATAGCCAGGTCATGGAAGCAACCTAAATGCCCATCGACAGATGAATGGATAAAGAAGTTGTGGTACATATATACAATGGAATATTACTCAGCCATAAAAAAGAACAAAATTGGGTCATTTGTAGAGACGTGGGAGTGAAGTAAGTCAGAAAGAGAAAAACAAATACCGTATATTAATGCATATATGTGGAATCTAGAAAAATGGTACTGATAAACCAGTTTGCAAGGCAGAAATAGAGACACAGATGTAGAGAACAAATGTATGGGCACCAAAGGGGGTAAGTGGGGCGGGGGGTGTGGGATGAATTGGGATTGGGACTGACATATATACACTAATACGTATAAAATAGATAACTAATAAGAACCTGCTGTATAAAAAATAAATTAATTAAATTAAATTTTTAAAAAGTATGAGTGTTCCATACCTCGATTTTTAGGTCTACCATATCTTGTGCTCTCAACTATGAAAATTCAGAAAATAAACACTACTCAAATAGCTGTGTGGTAGCCTTTGAAAATTGCCAATACAAAGGACCTTCCTTGTTTTTCCTCCCAAATTTCCAAGTTTGGGGGAAAAAATAATAAATTCCATATTATTAACTTGTTGACTATTTTTCCCTTTACTCAATATTAAATTAAGATGGGGAAAGCCCCGGGATATTAGCCTAGCCTGTCAGCCTCCCACAGAGACACAGAGCTTTATCCTTGCATGAGACATAGGAAGATGAATGGCACCACTACTCTCATCTATAAGAAGTGACTGAAAATCTCATTGATTGACAGTAGCTCGCATTTGGTTATCTCACATCTCTACACATCTCTAAAGACCAAGAAGGCATCATGCTGGACTAGATTCTGCTCTTGGCTTTATCAGTCAGTACCGATCCTGGGAACTTTATACCGCCTCTCAGGGTCTGTTTCCTCATTCGTAAAAGGGATGGAAAAAACATTCTCTGATGGTCCCTCAGCTCCAGCATTTTATGATTCTATCTCATGCTATATAATATGGCACTATTTCCACTCCCTTCACTCTCCAACCCCACTGATTTATTGCTGAATAGCCAGTCAGTACAATGAGCTCTGGGCTTAACCTAGCCTGTCTTGCATTGGTCCATCCAAGGTATTGCCCACCTTCCTCACTAAGCTGCAATTCTGACTCACACACAAAAAAATAAAATAAAAACTATCTATCTATTTATCTATCTGCCTATAAATATAGCCATTTACCTATGTTAACATGAAATTTCTGACGAAAAATTAATGTTTCAAAGACTGTTTCCCATGACTACCCCTGAAATCACTGCAGCTGTTTAGTCACCAAAGATCCCAATTTAGCCTACTTGCAAGGCCCTGGTGGTTTAAATTTGGGGCATTTCCTCTTCATCTTCTCTTTTATTCACCACTATCCCTTCTCAGCATCTTTGGACTCAGAAATGTTCATCCCCACATTTTCCATTGTATTCTATACCTGGACCAGAGGCAGATAAACAACAGATTAAGAACAAACTCAAGTAGTTTGTTTTTGTTTTGTATTTATATAAACAAGGGCAAAAAAAGCCCTCTAAGTAAGCCTCAGTTTTCACCAACATATCTTTCTAACATGCCATATTTCTAGAAGAACATCTACTTGTGTGACAAATAAGTATGGAAGCTGGGAAGCCTGTTCTAGACAGTGGGGTAAACACTGAGACAAATAAGGAAGCTAAAATAGGTTTAATAAGAACAGTAACAACAACAGCAGATATTTCTTGTTATTTGCTCTCCGTTACGAGTTGCAGTGTCCTTACTGGTGAGTGAGCATACATGGCAAAATCTGCTTCCACCGAGGGATGGCTAGTTCAAAATGTCCTTCCCTGGGTGGTTTCAGAGACCAACTTGTTAAGAGGACAAGAAACAGAGAGTGAGAGTAAGTGAGCAAAGATCCCTCACACAGCCACTTGACAGTGGATATGAAATAACTGCACATTAAAATTATTGAGCTGCTGCAGCTAGAAAGAATATTTAACAGCATTAAACTGGAAGTGACAAGGTACTCATGTGTCTGCCCAACATGGAATCAGTTTTTAGCTAAGACACTAATCGGCAAGTCACTATTTCTACTACAGACGGCAAAATAGAAAGCATCCCTGCCACCTTCACAGCATAGTATAATGCAGCATACAAGCAGAACTTTTGCAGAAGCTATTAGAGAAAATGATCTGGTTCACAGTTGATAAAGATTCCCTAGTCAAAGGGAGATGGCGCAAATATCTCAATACTAACTTTATGCTAACAAGCGGTCTGATACAAGGATGCCAACTTCCTCATATGGGATGACAAGGAACAAGAACAGCATGGGACACTACTCCATTAAGAATTAGAACACTCCGGGGCTTCCCTGGTGGCGCAGTGGTTGAGAGTCTGCCTGCCAATGCAGGGGACACGGGAGAGTGAGAGGCCTGCGTACCGCAAAAAAAAAAAAAGAGAATTAGAACACTCTGGACCCCACCAAGACTGTGGCAGTCTTCTCAGTTCTCTCACTTATTGGTGGGGAGGAGGTGGAAATAAATAGCAGAAGCACTTGGTACATCATTTATAACTCTATTACATGTAATTATGCTTAAATTAATCATATAGTAAACTTGATATTACTCCAATTTATAAGGGGGGTTTAGTCATTCTCAGACTCAAGGAAATGTTGGCTTCATAAAACCAAAAGTAACCAACCCCCTACACGTACTTTGTAGGCTGTGGGCTGAGGAATCCCCAGAACGACTGTACAGTCGAGGGTCTAAGGCACAAAGTGGACAGAGAAATTCAGGAGCACCGCTTAGCCAATTCTGCTGAAGGTGTATTTCTCTTTGGGTTTTCTGCTCCCTGTTATACACCCACATATTTATAAGACAAAGAACAGCTCCATTTGGCTAAGTCCAAAGCCCACATGCTTTCTGCAACATCACACTATTGTGACACAGAGCCATTAACCGTGCCAATCTCCTATTTCAAGTGAATGAACCAATACAACAATGTGTGGATTTGAGAAGATGATCTCATACTAAAAACAAATAAAATAAAGGAGGAACCTCATAATACGTAGGGTTCCTTATTACAAAGATGCAAATCCATGGGTCAAATAACATGCTCTCCAGCAACAATATGATAAAAAATTCTTTCCTAAAAGGAAAATTCCATTGAAAACAAGCATTTTCTAATGTCCTAGCAGATGACCCATAACAACAGCATAGAGAATAATTTTCCATAACAAACACTCTTGTAAAACCAATGCTGTTGTTTTTCCTGGTCCCTGCCATTTCAACTTCCTTTTCTAGAAACCAAGCAACTGAAGTGATGTGGCTGTTTACACTTCCAGAAGGAGAACAGAAAGCTAAGTGACTTTGACTCACACCCTTTTGTTCTACCATCAACGGTAGTTACCTTTCAAACATTCTCTCTTCTCATCCTTCACAATACAAACTTCAGAGTCACCCAGCCAGAAACAAACCGAAATAACCCCAAACACAGCGTTAGAAACCTAAACAAAACATGAGATAAAACATTCCAGGGTGCCTGCTGCTCACAGAAACCTGCTATTTCACCAGCAGAGGTCTGGGCATCTTCTGCACTGTGCTGTCCACACTCCTCAAGGCAGATGTGGCTGGCTCAAGTCCACAAGGCCTCTTCCTCTCTGGCTTTCACATTATCCATCCAGCAACTGCAGCCTACTTGTCCAACGTTATCTTCCCTGCACTTTCAGAGAAGCCCTCCACCTCCTCCCCTTGCTCATCGTCTCCTCACAGCCTCTCCTCACCCCTCTGGGGGCCCGTTCCCCTCTTCTCTCTAGTTCCCTCAAATCCTTCCCCAGTGCCCAGTCCAGGTCCCATCTTTACCAGATAAGTTCATCCAAGCTCTCTAGCTTCTTTCCACCCTGAAATTCTAGAGTCCCCACCACTCAGCACCATGGACTTAAGAAGCTAAACTTATTTAGTTGCTTCATTTGTGATTGTCTTACCTTTTCATCGGGAGTAAAACTCCATGTCTGAGAATTCCTTGGCACACAATCCATCTCAGTGAGGGTACTTAAAACCAAAGAGCTGCCAACATTTTCCTCCACGACATGCACACTAATTCTAGAAATCTACTGTGTGGAAATTCCACTATAATTTTTAAATGCAAGTATCCCATAATGTTCCAAAGCATGGAATGTGCTGGGTTTACTGACTAACACTGTTATGTGGACCTGGTCCCTACACCTCCACCTTACCTCCCCCATTTAATCCCTTCCCTTCTTGTTCTCACAGCTTTCTGGGCTACTCCATTAGAATACCCATCACACCTTATTATGTCAAAATCATAATCCTGCCAATAAAAATGAAGCTCCTGTCTGGAGAGCAGGGATGAAGTGTGATTCATCCTTTTACCCAGCCATCCTCTCTCCATTATAATAGATAGATAGATAACTGATATATATGCCTAATAGATAGTTATATGCACACACATACCATGGGATTTATATGTGTGTATATATAAAATATGGTACATGTGGATATATATAAACCACGATATATACGTATGTATAAAAAATTGGGATATATGTGTATTTGTTTATTTATTTATTAGGCACTTAATGTTTGTCAAATGACCAGCATGGAGTGTTAGGGAAAGTGTTAGTGCTAGGGAA
>NW_006770909.1:5209411-5220987 GCF_000442215.2 Lipotes vexillifer
GGGAAAGAAAACACAGCGATGTTCTTAGCCTCACCCTGCACTCTGTAGATGGGGAAAATCAAACTTAGTGAAATTAATTTTTTCAAGATTGTGCTTGGTAGAAACAGGATAGCTTTGCGAAGCAACTATCAAACTTTATCATAAATTCCACAGGAAAACAGCATAAAAATTTCCATTGGGGCAGAAAGAGCTTGCAGCTGGACAAGAATGCTGAAGGAGAAAATTTCCCAGTAGAGCATGAACTGGGGGGTTCCTGAGGCAAGTACAATCTGCACGATGCAAATTGTCTACATATTGGTATAGCTCCTATGGCCCGTGAACCCATCAGCCTGCAAATCTCCCACAGTGGTACTGCTAAAAATTCACATTCCTCAGCAGCACCTCAGAGCTACCCAATTGGAATATCTGGGCTGGGCCCAGGGATCTGCATTTCCCCCAGGGTCCCCAGTTGATTCTCTGCACAACAGATACGAGAACCACTGGACTGGGCTTTCGATTCTCACAGGGTCAGTAAG
This sequence comes from Lipotes vexillifer, assembly GCF_000442215.2. Classification (NCBI taxonomy): domain Eukaryota; kingdom Metazoa; phylum Chordata; class Mammalia; order Artiodactyla; family Lipotidae; genus Lipotes; species Lipotes vexillifer. The sequence continues at coordinate 5,209,927 of NW_006770909.1, forward strand.
AGAGAAGATTCGAAGTCGGTCATTCTTCTACCAAAGAATCCAATTTTCTTTACTTATTCTGTATGCAGAAAATACTCACCTGGGGCTTCCCTCGTGGCGCAGTGGTTGGGAGTCCGCCTGCCGATGCAGGGTACACGGGTTCGTGCCCCGGTCCGGGAGGATCCCACATGCCGCGGAGCGGCTGGGCCCGTGAGCCATGGCCGCTGAGCCTGCGCGTCCGGAGCCTGTGCTCCGCAACGGGAGAGGCCACAGCAGTGAGAGGCCCGCGTTCCACCAAAAAAAAGAAAAAGAAAAAGAAAAACAGTTGACCCTTTGCTCACACTGAAGAAGAAGTGGATTGTGTGTGCCTTTACTGGAGACGGCTTAGTCCCAATTCTCTATGTCTGCCTAGAACAGTGGCCCGCCTCCTCCGCCTCCTCCGCCTCCTCCGCCTCCTCCGCCTCCTCCGCCTCCGCCTCCCTCTCTCCTCCTCCCCAACCTCTTCCTCTGTTCCTTTTGTTTTTTTTTTGCGGTACGCGGGCCTCTCACTGCTGTGGCCTCTCCCGTTGCGGAGCACAGGCTCCGGACGCGCAGGCTCAGCGGCCATGGCTCACGGGCCCAGCCGCTCCGCGGCACGTGGGATCTTCCCGGGCCTGGGCACGAACCCGTATTCCCTGCATCGGCAGGTGGACTCTCAACCACTGCGCCAGCAGGGAAGCCCTCTTCCATTCCTTTTAACTTCCACTTCTCTTCCCTAAAAATGTAGTCCCTGGACCAGCAGTATCAGCATCACCTGGAAACTCATTTAAAATGCAAATCCTAGGCCTCACTCCAGCCCTGGGGATGGCGCCCAGCACTCCTGTTTAACGGACCTTCCAGGCTAAAGTTTGAGGACCACGACGCTAAAGGAACACTGGCGGCAAAGGAGCTTCTACCAGCCCTTCTCAAGCCTGATCCTCCTCCTTGGGGAACCAGGAAGAGGTGAATTTCAGGTTGAACAAGGGGGACTCAGGCCCATCTGCCTCCGCCAGTCCATCTGCAGGTATTTTTCATGCAGTTGGCTTTTATAACAGAGCTTATCCTGAGCATCAGAGTTGATACTCTATAAATATCAACTGGTGATCATACCAACATATTAAAGAACAAGGCAACACAGCAGGCCTGGTAGGGCACACAAATAAAAACTCAATCTGGCTCTAAAAGTTGTATCTATATTCTAAAGTTAATGGAAGGGGAAGGGGGAAGGGGGAGAAATAGTTTAATTTAGCCAAAATGTTTTACTTTAAAAGACTTGGTTGATTTAAGTCCTATAACCAGTTTCTAAGCACTGGCTTTCAAATTAACCACAGTCGTTTGAATGAAATGGTGAATTTTCTTTCTTTCCCTCAGGCCAGGCTCATATGGCTGCCACCTAAAATCAATGATTAAAAAAATGTTCAATAGTATCTGCCCGTCATTAAATTATTACCGTTAATTAAAAGTTTAAAAAGAAAATGAAGTTTGGGGGTTTTTTTTCTACTAATGGAGGTAGGGATTCCAATGTTACAAGTTACATTTCTAAACCAAAAAATGCACAAGGAAGTGGAGTATATGTAGGAAATTCGTCTCTAAAAGCACACTACCCACCAACAGCTACCTAATTTAGCAGAATATATTACCTCTATGCTTCATAAATCTTAATTAAAGCCGTTAGTTTTCCTATTATGTGATTGAGAAATGCCCCATTAAACAGGTTCTGCAAGTAATTATACACATATACACTTTAAAATCGCTTCACATATACTAGAAACATTGTCTACTAAGTCAAAAATTTGCAGAATTTCATTAATGCAAGATTTTTTTTTTTATCTCCCAAAAGTCAAATGTGTCCCAGAGGAACCAGTATACTCAATGTTGGCTTCTTATAATACAATTTAATGCTCACAAACACAACTAAAGTATTTAAACATTTACAGGGGTTGTCATAAATGCTTTTCTTATTTTTGATCAAATTCAACCTTACACTTAATACAGTTAACTGTAGTTATTTAATTTAAAAACTTGAGATTCCAACCTCAAAAATTTATAACAATATAAATGCAGTTACTTGGCTATTGGATACGTATACTATGGGGACTCCATTCTTCAATATGAAACACAAATGCCAAAACCAGAGAGGGGATATTTTTTAAAGTAGACATTATTTTAAATAACTGTTGGCACACTGAAGAAAAAATCTTCAAATCCATATTCAAAAATAGATCGCTTTTATTCATAGAATCATTTCAATCATACACTAACTCACTAAAAATAATAACTAATAATAATAATTTGCTTTGTTTCTATGTTTCTGTTTTGAAAATAATACAAGATAAACTAGTAACCTAGTTAATTGAAAGTAATTGTGTTATTCAGGGTATTCTAGGCCATCCTAACTTAATAACTGGACAGAAGACATTATTGACAATTTCTCCATTTTCTCAGAAGGTGTAATTAATTTAATTCATTAAAATGTTACATGTAACTCTAATACTATACTTGTGAAAGCTGAGCAAGTTTAGTCTCCAGAAACAGTGTCACTGGCCTTAGAAAAACAGCACTTCAGTGCAAACTATAGTGCCAAGAACTTGCTATCCTTGGGCATACTGATGAACACATGCACAGAACACAGGAAGAGGGAGGCGAGACCACCGCAGCCCAGGCAGTGATGGATAACCCCTGATCTGGGCGACTGTAAAACTTCTCAGGGCTGAGAGTCCAGTATTAATTGAAATCCCTGTTTAGTTCCTCCATGTAGACCACTATATAATTGCTTCTCTTCCTTGAAAACTATTTTCTGCAGAATTCATAATAAGTCAAGTATCTTCAAAATATGTAGGAAGGATATGTATTTCAGTTACATGTGATTACCTTGCAATGTACATAGTACAAAGACACTGAAGCCTTATGCCTGTTATTATGCGTAGAGCACAAAATAGATGAAGTTAGACTACCCTATAGCACATAAACAATTAAAATGCCATTTGACATAAAAAAATAAAACCCGGGCTTCCCTGGTGGCGCAGTGGTTGAGAGTCCGCCCGCCGATGCAGGGGACGCGGGTTCGTGCCCCGGTCCGGGAAGATCCCACAGGCCGCAGAGCAGCTGGGCCCGTGAGCCATGGCCGCTGAGCCTGCGCGTCCGGAGCCTGTGCTCCGCAAGGGGAGAGGCCGCAACGGTGAGAGGCCCGCGTACCGCAAAAAAATAAAAAATAAAACCCCCCAAAATTAAAAACTAAAAACAGCTGTTAAATAAAATTAATTTCTGTTTCCACCTAACAACAAACGTGAATGACCACAGTGTATTCTTATTTAAATATAAAGTTTCTAATATAAATTTCTTATAGTTACAAATAACTTAGTGAAATGCGTCTTCTTTTGTGATTGTATTTCATGAGTCTAAATGGGACTAGTCAAACACATTAGCATGTTTTCTTATTCAAGTAGAGCATATCAAATCACACTCGTTTAAAAAGAAAGTATTTCCTAGGAAAATGAAAGTTTTGTGTGTGTTGAGGGGGTGTGGAGGAGAGATGTGGGTTTGGGGGTAGGGGATGTCTCCAAGCTAGAGTAAAGGAAAGAGTCAGTATCTAACTGAACTTCCGCTTGATATAAAAAGTAACATCCCTGAAAATCTCAGTCTCATCAAAATGTATCTATTCCACTAATGAACTGGATAAGGAGCAGGGTGGGGAGCTTAACAACCAGTCACACTAAATGACAGCTCAGAGGGCAAAGAGGTGTGGAAACTGAGAAGATAGACTTCCAAGTCTTTTCCTGAAAGTGCTTAGATTTTGAGGAGAGTCCAATGCTGCCTGACAAAAGAGTCTTTGTGCAACAACTCCAGGGAGGTGAAGGAGAGCCGCTCAGGAAAACCAATGAAGACAGGGCCAGCCTTGTACACAGGACCCGTGGAGAACTTTGAATCACATGGCCTGCGGCAAGGACAATGCATGTACTGCAAAAACGCACGACCACCGTATTCAGGCAATATCCGAGTGGGCACAGGCCAGATGTTGGGTTTTTTTCTTTCAAAAAAACACAATAAGCAAGGACACAGACTGCAACTTCAAATTGCATCAATAGTCTTAGACTCTTCCCCAGACATTTGACCACTCCGAGTGACTTAACCCACCCCGAAAACCACGATCCCTCTGTCTGGCAGGGGCTCTGATTCTGAGTTCTTGGTGAAGTTGGCAAAACAGCCCTGGAGGCTGTGTCTACACATACAGCCTTAACACCCTGAAGTTCCAATCCCAGAATGATGAAATAGGAGGCTGTTATCATTAAAGGAAGTCTGGAGACACAGAGAGAGAGGTTAGCAATTTTAAGTAGAGAAATATCTACTAAACATGGATGGTGATCCACTATTTATCCAAATCCAGGATATCTACAGAAACTTAGGCTGGAAATCAAGCAAACTCATCAGATAATTGGCGTTTCCAGCTTTAGCCAGAGTTGCCCAAGTTCTTGCCCTTGCAGGAAACCATAAATAAGAGGTAAACACGCAGTATTAACCATTCCAGAACTTCAAAATATGGCTGCCTGGTTGGTTTCACTAGGATAAGAACATTAAAAGTTTCTTGGTAAGGGGACAAAGAGCTTATTTTTCTCCTTCACCAGTTTTAATTGCCCTGCTACCAATCCGAAAATAATTTAAGTGTTTAAAAGTATCCAATGACCAAACAACATCCTTGAATAAACTTTAAAGTTAGATGCTAATCTTAAATTAGTACTAGATGCAATTTATCAGAAATGGCTTCTTTTCAGCTACAATTTCCATCATGTGAAATAAACAGCAAGTTACAAAACTGTCCAAAAATTTCTCAAAAATATTCACCTGCTAGTAAAACAAGTGAAAAAATTTCAATCTCACACAGGAATCAAAAGACAATTTGGGGGGACTTCCCTGGTGGTGCAGTGGTTAAGAATTCACCTGCCAATGCCGGAGACACAGGTTCAACCCCTGGCCCGGGAAGATCCCACATGCCACGGAGCAACTAAGCCCGCGCGCCACAACTACTGAGCCTGCGCTCTAGAGCCCGCGAGCCTCGACTACTGAAGCCCGCACACGTAGAGCCCGTGCTCCTCATCAAGAGAAGCCACCGACCGCAATGAGAAGCCCACGCTCCGAATCGAAGAGTAGCCCCCACTCGACGCAACTAGAGAAAGCCCCCACGCAACAACGAAGACCCAACGCAGCCAAAAATAAAAAATTAACAACTAAATAAATAAATTTACTAAAAAAAAAAAAAAATAGGGGACAAAAATAGATCCAAATGAGCCAGGTGGGAAGGAAGAATGGGAATAAGCATCGAAATAATGAACTTTGGAAGCATCACAGTTCAGCCTATGACTTAGTGAATGTGGTATGTAACTACTTAATAAAGTCAGTTGTGATATGATGTATGTAGCTTTAGAAACAGTCTACATCAAATTCTTGCATTTGGCCTGATGGACACGGACATATTAATTCATACTCTACTTCCATCATTCAGGGCATTGAGAAAACTGTTAAACCTGGTCCTCACACCTTAAATGGAATTTTACCCGATGAAATGCAATCAGTAGTGGAGGACCCTATATGTATCCAGGTAAGCCACAGTTACAGTATGTCCCATGGAACCTACTTATGAGAAATATATGATAAGAACAGGCAATTATATGTTTAACTTTTAAACAGGAATAAGCTGGCTCCCAATATAAGCTTCATGAAGATGTTCCATTATCTGAACACTCAGTTCTCTCATGGGAAATGGTGGAGAAATGGCTTTGTTGATCAGGTGCTATATTACATATAAATTAGAAATTTGCAAAAAAAAAAAAAAAGGAAAAGGAAAGAAAGAATTAAATACACTTAACACCACAACATAATAAATATGTTGATTGTATTTTAATCATCCCTTGATCATTCAAACAGGAATTCAGGAATTTCCAAGCCTCTATATCATTATGATTTTCTCTGTCTTATAGACGTAGAAACCTGCCAACTAAAACACAGTCATAATTAAGACAATGCCAATGAAGAGTTTTATTTTATAGGTGTATAATATTCTGCACAACTACCTCTTGATTTTACAACAAAATAAAATAAAAATTGAGATTTAACATAAACTCATAGCAAGTTATAAATGTTCCCAAGGGATTAAAAACCAAGCAAAAATAGCAGAGAAAATCAAGAATTATTCAACTGTCTTTTTTAAATGAAAAAAGAGGATTTAAATAAATAACAGGAAGGTAGGTATAATTTCTGCAAATAATTCACGTGCATGCATATCCCTAAAATGTACTAAATATCATTTAGATGTCCAAAAACAAGAAACACCAGCTGCCCAGAGGCCACGATAACGTTCTCCCTACAAGAGAAACCTGGTCCATAAAAGGCTTAGACGTTAGTATACTCGGTTCCACCCCAGGAAGCTCTGCTGGTGTTTCCATTATAAACCACATTTCAGGAGTTTACAAGTTGAATGTTTTCCAAACATATTGGGTTCATAATGAGCTCACACTTTCTTGAAACGTCCTTTTTGCTTTCCTTTAAAAAGTACGGCCTCTTTTGTGAACAAATCATAAACAAAATTTCAGGTGATTATTTTTGGCTGCGCTCCAAGACACAATGGCGAAATGTTTAAATAGAGGAAAAGGACTAATTATTTTCTTCATCTGGAAAGTAGAGGAGAAAAAGGCCAGCCTGAGAAACACTCTACAGTACTTCTGCTCTTCTTTTGCAATATTTTCATTCAGTGGTTCAGGATCCTAGGACTGCAGCTAGGAATATGCAATCAAACTTCAAAAACTCCATTTCTACATCTGGAGATTTATGCAATAATCGCTCCAGCATTAGACTTTTCTGAAGTTATTAGTGGTCAAAATTACATGTACCATGAAAGCCAGGAAGCCTCTCAGAATGGAGCTAAAAGCCAGGTGGCAGGGCACCTACACTTAGGTGCCACCACAAATCCCAAATTCAAACCACCCCTGGAGTTTTACAAGGCCTTTCCCTGTGCCAATCCCCAGCTTAAAATAGTCCAAGGCAAAAGCTCTGCAGGGAACTGAGTTGATGAGTAGGTTAGGGTTTAAAACCATTTCTTTCAAAACCGAAAAAAAAAAACAATCTGGTGGTGCTGCCAAATATAAAACTACTCTTCACAGCAGCCCTAACACCTTTAGGGTTTAGAGAAGAGGCAGGCAGCAGAGAAGCCAAACCAGGGATGCCTCGTTCCCACAAAGAATGCATTGTTGGGCATAATCCACCAGGCCTTTCACATGGCAATTTTGGACGGTACGGCACTCTTGAGCTCCAGAACCATGGTCCTGCACCAGACTAGGAAAAACACCTTGATAGAAGGCAGCTTTGCTGCCAAACTCTCTCATCACACCTTGACCTGGCTGTCAAGCCCCTAACAAAAAGATGTGCTCACTGAGCCTGTGAGTCAACAAAACCTCCCTCAACAAAGAACAAATTTTCATCGGCAGTCTCCTGTCATAACCAGACTTGAAAAGGAACCCCATCCCCAAAGGAAGAGTCACACCCCGTCACGTGTTTGGCCACATGAATCCTTTAAATTGCAAATATGCAAAAGAACAAATGACACTGATTAAAACCACCCGAATTCCAACATCTAACTGATAATATCTCACATGTAGGTTAGAGGTCAAAAATGCCCTCCCACACTGTTATATTAATTGACAGGGGCAAACCTTTCCATCTGTTTCTGATCCTATCCATGGTTGGTCATTGGCCTCAAAAGAAAAATCCACTGCTAATAACAAATGAAATGAAATTTGCACTTTCCTCTAACTACAATCCCACCTTCAAGAAGTTTATACAGACCTACTAGAGAATGGACTTGAGGATATAGGGAGGGGGAAGGGTAAGCTGGGACGAAGTGAGAGAGTGGCATGGACATATATACACTACCAAATGTAAACTAGATAGCTAGTGGGAAGCAGACACATAGCACAGGGAGATGAGCTCGGTGCTCTGTGACCACCTAGAGGGGTGGGATAGGGAGGGTGGGAGGGAGACGCAAGAGGGAGGGGATATGGGGATATATGTATACATGTAGCTGATTCACTTTGTTATACAGCAGAAACTAACACAACATTGTAAAGCAATTATACTCCAATAAAGATGTAAAAAAAAAAAAAAGTTTATACAATTGCCTTTTTTCTCCAGGCCAATTTCCTTTAGAGAAAGGAAAATGATGGAGGGGGCAGGCAGCTGGAAGGAGAAAGGTGTTAATGAGGAGTTTTGTGTAAGGAAGAGAAAGATTTCCCTGCAACACAGCTTCAATTAACTGAGCTTTGAATGGTTTAAATATATCGGAGATACGAAAAAAATTAATCTCTCTCTCTCTCTCTCTCTCTCTCTCTCTCTCTCTCTCTCTCTCGCTTCCCCCTCCCCCCCCCACCGCCCCGCGCCCTTACACGTACACACACACCAGTTCCCCTGAGGAGTGTACAGTTTGAAAACCACCCGTTTAGTTCATGGCTTCATTCCACAGATGAAAACCCTGAGGTGTAGAGAGGTTAAGCGACTGGCCCAAGGTCATACCTCGTTAATGATAGGCTGGAAGAGCAACTCTGGCCGGGACTGATTTGCATTTGTGCCCCTGAGCCCTGTGGAAGCAGCCAGGCAGAACATTGGACTGGAGGCCTGGACTTCTGAAGGGAGGGGCTTGCAAGGTGGCGGGGGCACACCACTGAAGACACAGCTACGATGTGAGGGTCCTGGGCCGGCCTCTCCGAACCCCGGGAAGGAGTCTGGGACTTGCTTCCCCAGTGCCTCGAGAATCAAGCTCCTCGACAAAGCTGTCAAGTGAAGGGGCCCTACAACATTTTTAAGAGACACAAGAGGCACTTGCAGGACACCCTTCCATGAACTGCCCTCTAGAGGAAGTTGAAATAGTAACAGAGAAACCTCTCAGCCCCTAAAAATGGGCGCATGATGACAGAAAATGAAGCTGCAGGGCATTGAGGCTATAGAAACAACACTCTCGGGTTTCCCTGGTGGCGCAGTGGTTGAGAGTCTGCTTGCCGATGCAGGGGACACGGGTTCGTGCCCCGGTCTGGGAAGATCCCACATGCCGCCGAGTGGCTGGGCCCGTGAGCCATGGCTGCTGAGCCTGCGCATCCTCTGGGGATCTCCCTCCTCCCATTCTCGCAAACATCCCCATACGAGTCATCTTTAAGATAGAATGAAGTTAGTACCTCCTTCTGCTTGAATTGTATGGACACTGATCTTCAATTGTAGATACCATTGAGAAGCATGTATAAATTCCAAGGCAACATGATAAGGATGGAAGGTCAGAAACTCTGATGGGAGCTTTAGCCAATTGCGGAAATACCTCAAAGATATCCTGGCTTGCAGATTCCCAGACTCAAAGGTACCATTCAAGGAAAGAAGATGACATATAACTTCCCTTGTAACTTCCAACCAGTGGACCTAGACATACCCTTGAGCGCCAGACAGAATAAGCTTAATCCCACCCCTTTCAGCAAACAAACAACAAACCCTTTCAGCTATTTTACAGCAGCTATCAAAGTCCCTTTCACTTTTTTTGAACTAAAAAGAAACTACACAAAGGAAAAACGGCAGAGTTACATATTTTCAAACTCAGACACCTGCTAAGCTTTTCTTCTTTTTTCCTCTGGGCATGCAGTAATAGACATCAACTCCAGGAGCGAGATGAAGTAACAGAATTTTCTCTGTCCCACAGAAATGGGGAACTGTAACCTTCTGAGTCCTGGGCACTACAATTAAAACTGGATGATGCTGGAGGATGCCAGTTTTTGCTAGACAATAAGAGTGAACGAGACAGAAAAAGAGTGCCCCCAGGAAGGGGTCGGGTGGCAATGAGGGAGGGATAGGAGGAGACTGACAAGAGTGCTGTGCGATCAGGTGAACGTAGAGTCCCCGTGAAAACTGATCTACAATGAGTCCAGATGCCCATGGACTAAATGATCTACATTTAGAGTCCAGATGCCCATGGACTCTAAATCATCAAGGTATTTTTTGGTGTTCTGGAACTTCACGCCTCTTTTCCTCGAAATTGTCACATCCTAAAGTTTACCCCATTTTTTAAAGCAGAAGCCGTGGATAGCATGTGGTAACTGTGGTAAACTAGGTTTCATAAATGACATAGTGCACTTGATGCTGAAAGGAAAAGGGAAGCTCATTCATTCCTCCAAATCCTGAGTGAAATAACATAGAGTGAGAGAGATGATTCTGTACAGAAACCAGAGCAACCTGAAAAGGTGAACTTTTTCCAATCAGGTGACAGTTGACTGGCAAGACCAGTTTAGAGGGGAAAAAAGAATGACTATTTAACCCAGCCACTAAGCAGATGACTTCTGGTTAATATTTAATGTATTACCTGTAGTATTCACTACGTTGATTAGAAATGAAACAATATGCATTGTTTTAAACAACAAGCGTGTTGATGTGCTGCTATGTACCAGCCTACTTACTTCATATATCAGTTGTATCAGCATTCAGGCTAAGCTGCTATATCAAAGGGACCCCAAACTACAGTGGCTTAAAAGGAGAGAGGTAAGTTTCTTTCTAATGTAACAGTCCAGAGAACGGAGCAGGCAATCCCAGGCAGGTAGGCAGCTCTGATCTGCAAGGTCATCCAGAGTTCCAGATCCCTCCTAGCTTATTGCTCTGCCATTTCTTAGGGCGTTGTTCTCATCAGTATAGTCAGAGCTGACTCACTACCAGCAATCTACTTTCCTGCCCATAGGAAGGGGTAAAAGAAGAAACGGTGAACAGGTAGCTTCCTTTTCTAAACTGCAGATATTTTACACATAGTTCTGCTCGCATTCCGTGAGACAGAACCCTAATGGCAGGGCCATATCTAACTCCAAGGGAGGCCGGAAATGTAACCTATTACTGGATGACCATACGCTTAGCCAAAGTTCAAGTCCTTTATTAAAAGGAGAAAGGAGAGGAATAGATATTGGGGAGCGATTTGCAGTCTCTGCCATTTTACATCATTTAGCCCTTTCAACACTCCTATTCCAGACTTTTTTTTTTTTTTTTTTTTTTTTTTTTTGTTGG
>NW_006770909.1:5221747-5242750 GCF_000442215.2 Lipotes vexillifer
GTACGCGGGCCTCTCACTGTTGTGGCCTCTCCCGTTGCGGAGCACAGGCTCCGGACGTGCAGGCTCAGCGGCCATGGCTCATGGGCCCAGCCGCTCCGCGGCATGTGAGATCTTCCCGGACCGGGGCACGAGCCCTAGCATTGGCAGGCGGACTCTCAACCGCTGTGCCACCAGGGAAGCCCATGCCAGACTTTTTTAATGAACAACACATCTGAGGCTGTCAGCAATTTGCCGAAGCACCACTGCAGGAAGTTGCAGAGGTGGAACTCAAACTCAAGTCCATCTGTCTCAAAACCCATCTTCATACTACTATACCATGCACCATGCACCCAATCAATCTTACTCCAACAGAAAAGGCACGTGGTAAAGAATAAAACTTATGCCATGTGGTCTTTTTCTTAAAGCCAGCACCTTGCAAGAAAATAACAGGGCTTCCCTGGTGGCGCAGTGGTTGAGAATCCGCCTGTTGATGCAGGAGACATGGGTTCGTGCCCCAGTCCGGGAAGATCCCACATGCCGCCGAGTGGATAGGCCCATGAGCCATGGCCACTGAGCCTGCGCGTCCGGAGCCTGTGCTCCGCAACGGGAGAGGCCACAACAGTGAGAGGCCCGCGTACTACAAAAAGAAAAAAAGAAAATAACAACACCAACAGAAAGATTTTCATAAGGAAAAGAATATCAGAAACTCTTTTTCGAAAGTAAAAAGTTGAGGGGAGAGGAAAATTGCAAGGAATTTATTAAAATCCCACTATAAACGACACTTGAAAGAAAGGATTTTTTTTCTTACCACTCTAAGGCAATCTATTTTGGTGGTGTTGACCCTGAATTGTACTGATAAGAATAAAAGGGCTCATATGGAACAACTTTCTTATTATTGAATATCCACCATAAGCTGCCTGCAGGACAATGTAAAACAGCAATGGTCCTGTTTGGTGCCGATGGTGTATGTACACACACACACACACACACACGCACACACATCTTTATAAAATAGCATCACTGCATCCTACTAATCTTAAATTCCTAAACACCTGAATGGATCTATGTCATGAGATAAATGCTCATAGAATAAAAATTTACCACCCCGCACATTCATTAAATTTGCGTAAGCATTTTCGAGAAAGGAAGGCTCTGCTTGGGGTAGGGGTTTTCCCCCTTCCTTTCCCTCAAGTCAAGAGATATATGTTAGAGTCTACAGCTAGCTCCCTGGCAAATCTCCATTCTTTTCAACCTGACAGACTGTTTGTCAGTTAAACTCCCCTTGTCATGTATCCTCACCACTGCCAACTCATGCACGGAGACCTTCACTTTTACTGCTACCACTTGCACCCTCTGCAACCTTTGTCATTGATCACTGATCCGATCCAGTGCCCACATGTTCTTCAAGTGCCTACACAAGTAATGAGGTACTTGTGGTGTAAAATTAAACTGTCAACTGTCAGCGATTGATAACCACAGTGAGAGCTGACCTAGAACACCTGCACCAGTGGCCAAGACAGGTGTGACATGTTTGATCGCTGAGGCCTGCTAGTCAGTCTGACCCAGTGCTGTCCCTTCATGGACTTGCCTTGCATTTCAGCACCACCCCCCGGCCCCCGCCACCAACCGGCTTCCCTGCGTCCCACAGTGAGCATGCCCAGGTGGCGGAAAACACTCTCACAGCCCGTTGGGGCAGCTTGGTCCGAGCGGCCACGAGAGAGCAGATCTCGAGTCAGTAGGTTGGTGTGAAGGGAATCTGGCTTCGAGGTTTTCAAAGGTGGCTTCTGGAGTCAGCCTGGCGTTTTTTCTCCCACGTCCCCCCAGTTTCCCTCTGAAAGCAGGTCTTGGTGGCAGTCTTCACACACACACCCCATCCTCCCTCGACTGGACTTCCCAGGCATGTGCCAGTGCCTGGCAGCAGGGCCTTCCCTTCAGGGCAGGCCCACAGCAGTCATTTATTTAGAGTCTGGTGGAAGGATGACGCAGCCCTAATGGAACTGCCTTATGGCTCTGAGCATTTGCTTGAAGGCATTTAAGTTGAACTGGCTCACATTCTACTAAAGCACCGTAAATGCAGCCTCTTCCAACTCCTATGTAAGTGAATAACCAGCACAAAGAAAAAACCATGTTCTGCTCTGACTATATCGTTTTTAGCCAGTGCTGTTGCGCAGCATTTAAACAAAGTTTTCCTAAGTTTTTATTATTTAAATGTGAGAGATGGGTTTTTTTTAACCTTAAGCAAACATGCACTTAAATACCTAAAACATCCTTTGTGAAAAATCTAAAAAGCGTGATGGGATTCCCATCCCATTCCACCAGCCCACCCCCACCAAAGAGTTGCACTATATTAAGTTCATGTGATGAGAAGATAAAAATCTATTAACTTTCTGCTGACCTTATCGACACAGGAATCTCTACAGGCATTACAAAAGCCATATCTCTTCTGACTTTTACATCCAGAACCTCATGCTCCAAAGTCCCAAACCAAATGTAAAATCTTCATGATGAGTGAAACCCTGACACCAATTCAGATTCCGGGCTTGCTGGCTTGCAGTCAATGGAGGCTCCTCTGGGGCACAGAGGCTGGCCTTTACTTTGCATTTGACTTGAGGGGCTTTTTTTGCCATATGCTACTGGGGACTCTGAATCAAAACTATTTCACGAGGACCATATGTTACGAGAAACTCATGATGGAAAATGAACGGCAAGAAGTTGCCCCATATCACTGGGTGATGTATTACAAACAAAATTAAATCTGAGTAATGTGCAGTGTTATTTCAGTTAATCATTTCTTTCTTCAATGTAAGCAAGGCAAACATAGCCCAATTTCCAAATGACATACCAAAGTCCAGATAAGCTAAAAGCAAATTGGTGGGAAAGGAATAAAACCAGAGCCGTACAGCATTGTTTAAGCTTCTGTAAAAGGTCTTGGTATATTTGAGATGTGGCAATAGGAAGGTGACACGAGAGACCACGTCAATAAGCGGTTTCAAACTCTACTCATTTTCCTTGCAAATCAGCAGTGAACTCAGACCAGCTCCCTCTCACAAAGAAGCAGCAAGTCAAAAGACCACTTGTGTGTTGGTTGTTTGGAATTCGAGAGCATGTTTCCCCATAGAAATTTCATTATCAGTAGCTGTTAGGTGCCCAGGCTCGCTCACGAAGACCTATTTAGCCCAACTGTTTCTGAAATTTGGTATTTCTACTCTACCTTTATGGCACTGCTTAGAGGGAGGATAGAGAATTATTCAATTCAACTCAATTTATTTGGTCCCTACTATATTTTCCCAGAATGTACCGATGACTGCATCTCCCCAAAGGATATCCCAGTTTTGTCTCTTCCCACATAAAGAAATCACTTTCTATTCTGAACCCTCAGAACATTTTATCCATACTCTCTTAATCACTTCCTACCTGAACTGAGCTAATTACTGCTAACTAATTTTTTATTTCCCACATCCAAGCCCCGAATTTGGCAGACTCTCAGTTCATATATGGGAATGGATGGTTGAGTAAATAAAGGAATACAATCTGCTGGGGTGGCCAGATATATTTTTTCTCCATCAGTGGCACTGAGAATCATGGTATTTGGTTGAAGAAGAGGGGGAGAGAATAAAATAATGATGTTGACAATGATGAGGAGGTTAACAGCAAATAATATTTACTGTGTGTTTTCCTAGGACATGCACCAGCCTAAGAACTTTACAAGTCTTGATTAATTTACTCCTCACAACAACTCTGTGCGGTAGATAATATGTATATCCCCATTTTACAGATGGGGATACTGCACACAGAGACAGGAAGTAATCTTCCCAAGTTCATACCAATAGTGTAATACTGGTAGAGATTTCTGAATACCAGAGTGTATTTGCTAGGTACATGTGCATTAGTGGGAACATCTTCCTACATTCCTCCATAATCTGAAGTTTTTCTCTGCCTTTCTGATCTGCATCAGAGAAGGAACATCTCAGGTAAAATACTGCACTTCAGTTCTCATTCATGAACCTGAACATAAGCTCTGTGAGAGCAAGGACCTTGTCAGCCTTATTCACAGCACCCCCGGCCTCTAGACCAACAGGTGTGCAACAGATGTTTGCTGGACGAATGAGTCTGTTTGGGGTGATGGTAGGGCTAAAGATGGGACTCTGGACTCAGGTTCCCTCTGCAAGTTCCTTGATTTACTAGTCCTATGGGGAAAGCATTCCAAACTTACACAGTGATAAGAATCATCTGTGGTAATTGATAAACACCTCCTCTCCCTGGAGATTCTGAGTCAGTGGCCAGAGGTGAGGTCCAGGAATCTGTTTTTGTTGATGTGATGCTGCTGAGGTTTGAGACACGCTTCAGGTGGTTCTGAGCTTGGGAACCCCTCCCCAAAGGGTATGCCTCTGGCTCTTGGGACACACCCTCCATGGCAGTTACAGACATTTGCAAATTCCCTAAGAGTGACAAGCACGGTCTCTGGCCACTGCCACCATTTCTTCTAGAAAACCTATGTATTATGGTGGACTGCAATACAGAATGGGGCCTTGCACTTCTGCCTCAGCTGACTTCTCTACAGGGTTCTGCAGATCTCAACCAGGCCTAGGAAAGCTTCCATTCACACATTTTTTCCCCGACTCCTGCCCTTTCCAAGCATGCATCAATGTCTGCTGAATGAATGAATGATGGAACAAATTCCAATGGGGGCAAAACAAGCAAGCCAGGCAGTTGTAAAGAATGGGAGTGTTTCATAAGCCTCTCTTTGGTGTTGCACGTAGTAGCATATAAAAACAAACAATGACAAACTAATACGTTAACACATCCTGTTTCTATTGCTGGTAACTGTCTATAATTCTCCTAGAGTCTAAACTTTGGCACTGTTGAAATTCTGAGAAAGATAATTCTTTGTTGTGGGTGGCTGTCCTGTGCGTTGTAGAATGTTGAGCAGCATCCCTGGCTCCGCCCACTAGATGCCAATAGCAAACCCACCCCTAGTTATGACAATCAAAAATGTCCCAAGGGGATCACAGTTGCCCCCTAGTTGAGAACCACTAATCTAGAATGATTTTTTTAAACGATGTATTTTTAACTGATAGATTAGTCAATATTTGGCACTATGTACAAAGACATATTAACCCATAAAGTTGCTAGACCATCGAACAAAATTATAAACATAATTTTCAAAGAAACTTGATTCAAAAGAGTCATGACTACCCTTTTAGGCATGAGGTTTATTGGACACCAGGAAGAAGCCGAAATGGAATTTGACATAGCTGAGATTTTACCAAAAAAAATCAGTTGGGGGAAGAGCAGGAAAACTAACTAAATGTCTCACTTTTGGCAAAAATATCCCAAGTGTAATGCACTTTGCCAACATCTTTGCCCCTGGGTTTTTTTTGTAACTTAACAGTAGTTTTAATCTGTATGTTCCCAGTTTCTATAAGCCAAAAATCATCAAAATGCTGTTTTATAAGAGTATCTCCTAAGCTTTGATGTCCAAGAAGCCTGGGGACCCTTTTTTGTGTGCTTGTTTTCTTTTGAACCAGGAAACTGTGTTTTGCCAAGAGCAAATGGAACTTGAGCCTCAAAAGATTTGAGTTCTGTTTGGAATGTAGTACCCACAAATTCTCCACAAGTTTACAACTTGACAAAATACACGCTCTCACCTTCCCTCAGACCAGATCTCTCCTGGTTCTATTTTAAATCACAGTTAGCAAAATCCTAAATGCCTAAGGATTAGAGAAAAAGAGTTACAAGGCCAAAAAGAAATTCTGACACAACACCCTTCTGGGTTGGGTTCACGATCAAAATGCTATCCAGGGTAAGAGAAGATGAGAGAAGCTAAATGAAAAGAAGAGAGAGAAAGGGGGAGAGAGAACTCAACTAAGTAACAAGTTCTTTGACTTTCCACAGGACCAAATCCAGCAAGCAAGACATTACATCAAAGTTAAATTGTTTACATATTAGATGACCTGTCCATTTTTTTCCTTACCATTGATTTCCACAGTACAAAAATATTATTTCAGTGGCAAGGATGTAAACCTTATTCATAACAGGATTTCAACCACATCCTGAGAACGAAGCATCTCTTCAGATAGTGTGCCCTCATTTATATTGAAGTCATGCTGGTTTTATTTGTCAGTGTTTGTTGAGGGGGTCACAATATCAGGAAGCAGGAGATGGCTCATCAAAGCGTCTCTGCAAGCCCCTACTACTCATCAATTAGACAGTACCTTGTTTTTAACATCAGGACGGAAATGCATCTCCTATGACCCATTGTTAGAAGCTTCCTTCTGTCTTCAAGTTTTTTGGAAGGAGCACTCAGGACTCGACTTCTTTTTTCCAATAGGTAATTGTCACTAATTAATGCTCCAGTTGCATTCAAGAATGTGGACCTGTGACCCTCAGTAATCTGGGCCTGTATCTCTGGCCTTGGAGCAAGGCCACTGTAGTCTCCGGACACTACCCACGGGGCCAGGTCACAGACACAAGGCTTCCCGCTGAGTTCCTGAGCTGGCCTCACTCTGCTTCAAAGCCTGTGAGATCAGTGGGCAGGCTGACTTCAAGGACAATGTGGCATCTGGCCAGTGAGTGCTGTCTGAGGTGAGGAGGTCTCTTCTCTGAAGGTATAGAGAGATTTTTACAGAAGCCCAGGTCTCTAGTTGTATTCATTCCACATCCATTCACTGGGCTCCTGCTCTGTGCCAGGCTCTCTCCCAGGCACTGAGGAAAAATGAATAAAACAGAGTATCTGGTAGCAAGGAACTAGGATCAAGCTCGGCCTCTTGTTAAAATATTCTTCTAATTATAATGAGACTAGTTGGTCTTAGTTTCCTTTTCAGATCTAATGGGATAAGAAAATGGTGCTTGTGATTTTCTTACTTATAAAAACTGATGAGCCTATATATCCATTAATTCATCTCGTTCCTCCATAAGATTCTTCATTTACTTTCCCTTCTCTTCCCATCCTTCCCTTCCCTTAATTTCAACCACTCTCTCTCTCTCTCTCTCTCTCTCTCTCTCACACACACACACACACACACACACACACACACACAAACTAAAGCATAGGAATTTCTGATGAGCATATATTCACCATGACTTCAGGAGACAAAAATATATATATATATATAATATATACACACATATATAAAATTGTATATCTGTATCTATATGTATATATATACACACTCCCATAACCCTCAATGAAGCGCTAGATTATAGAGGATGCCCTCCCATATTCCTCTTTCACTTAAAGAGAGTGTTATGTTTCCTCTAGTAGTAAATCTTTCTCCAGAATCAAGGCTAAGAACTACCCTTGTGCATAAGCACTACTGGATTCATTTCAAATCAATAAGAGCAATATAAACAAATGCCCAACATTAAAAAAAGAAAAAGGAAACTCTAAACCTCAAAATAGATAAACAAAAGGCTTGGTGCTTATTTTGTAAAACGGTCTTCATGTTACCAATATTGGATTCCTTTCGATAACTCCTTCCCATGTTTCTTTCAAATGTTTATAGCAGTTTGATTTCCACAGTTCAAGAACATATCACTGCTTGAGAAGTAAGGGACAAACATGTATTTTGTAATCATGCAGGCCTAAATGATAGAAACAAATCTGCCAGCTAATGAGCAGTGTGCCTTTCACAATTCTTTTTGGCTTGTACCGATGTGTGCAACCACTTTGGAAAGACACCACCGCTCAGTGCCTGGAAAGACCCAAGAGCTGGGCTACCAAGTTCATATCTTTCTCCTCCCATGATGTGGCAAGTTATTCAACCTCTCTGTGCCTCAGTTTTCTTATCTGCAAAATGGTGGGTTTAATAACCATAGATTGGATGAGTTCACATCTCTCAAATTTTCAGAAAGTTTCTGACCCATAGTGTAAGCACTGTACAAGTCTAAGGAACCATATACGTGTTTATAAAACACACTGGCTTGCACAAATATCCGACCCTCTATGTAACCAAAGGAAAGGCAGGCTAGAGATATATTAGGAATATAAGTTGTTACCGTGGCTTAACTTTCTCAATATGCCCTTTATCACCATGTTCAGGTCTCCCCTAGCCAGCTATAAAGTTAACACATGAACCTGTCATTCACTCATCACAGTATCCCCCTATTTGGCCCAGGATAGTGATTTATACATAGGAGACCCATGATAATATGAGCTGGATGAACAAACACATGATTTTGATTCTTCATTTCGAGGCTGAATTAAAAGTTATTTCTACTAGCATTTTTACCACAAGTACTATTGAGATTCCTTATATACTAGTGGTAAAATGCTTCCTTATTAATTTGCTTGAGAAATGTATAACGAACTCAGTATGCCTTGTTCAGCTTTTTCTACTTGCTAAAAAATAAGTAAACATCCATAAAATCACCCCCCCACACACACACACACACATACCTGCCAATGATCCATAGAGATGGACCACTTCATACCATTATGTTCATAATCCAGTTCTTTCTGGAAATCCTAACTTCAGGGAACATAATTTGGTGGCCAGGAGATATTCCACTGTCATCTTAAAAGATGTTAGTTTTTTGGGTTTTGGTGTTTGGTTGGTTTTTTTTTCAATTGCAACTCAAACAATGAATCCTCCAAAGTTGGTTACATTCACTCTGCAAAAGTGCTGAGTTAATCTTTGTTCTTTAAAGTAAATACAAGCATTTCTTGGACAAGATACCATCAACTTTAATTTTATTTTTCTCACATAAACGTTAACCTAGAACTAAACAGATAATTTCCTTCTGTCACACGGCAATTCCACTGTGATGGAACAAAGTGTTATCTTAAGTTTCACAGAGCAATTGTTCAATAATTCCTGTCGGTGGCTCCTTTCCAAATCTTCTAGAATGGCCCAGCCTCCCAGTCCTTGAAGCTGGGGGGCGTGGGGGGGTGTGAGTGTCAGTCAAGAGCTCAGGTTCTCCCCCAAGACCAGCTCCTGCTCGTGAGGTCGACACCCGAAGCCTGCTGTCTGTTTGATGACAATTGCTAAGAAATCTCTAAACCTTGAAAATATACAAAGGGAGTTGGAGGCAGCAAGAAAAGCTCCACGTCCTCCAGGTTCGGTAAATTAAATTATTAGGAAATTTGGAGAAGAGACAGGGGGCTTTAGAGAAAGAAATTCACCCCTTGAAGCTGAAAAGCAGCACCAACACCAGTCCCGTCTCAAGTTCAAAGAATTCTGCCTCAACACAAGAAAATATTGTTCCAACCTATACAACCTAACCCCTGCTAAAAAAAAAAAAAAAATTCTTTACAAAGCCATCCTTTAGAATCAGGCTAACTAATCTTTTTAGGTAGACTGCCCAAAGAAGGAGGAAAACTCTGGTACGTGTTTTTCCATCAACTTCATCATACAAGATGAAAAAAGTTTGTTGAACCTCGGATGCACAGAGCCTTGAGCCTATTTGCGATACCAAATCTGCTTAAGACACTATTCAGTGAAATTTAAGAATTAAAATGAGTACAGAATTGCTTAATAATCAAGTCTCTATTCTCCAACTCCTGATAAGGCTTGAAGGCCAGTCATGCAACAGAAAGTAGGGTTAGGTCCCTATTTTAATTTTATTTTCTCCCCCCTCCCCCAATACTAGCAGCAATTTGTCAAACCCAATACATTTTTTGAAGATGTGGGAGTGGCTTTCTCCCCCCACACACAAAAAAGTCCAGAAAATCCAGACTTTTTCGATTAAAAGGCAAAGACAAATAGGGAAGATGTTAACAGAGGCAAGACCATGGGTAATTTTTTATGTATTTCTATATTTTTTATAATCTTTATGATGAAAATGAATTGTTTGCATAATGAGTATAGGTGTTTGTATGTGAGGCTGTGAACAGGGTGCGGTTTGTCTTCTTGGTCTGACTTCACTGTTTACATAAATCACCTGTGCATCTTGTTAAAAATTCAGGTTCTAATTCAGTAAGTGTGGAGTGGGCCTGACAGTGTGCATTTCTAACAGACTCCCAAGTGATGCCCCGTTGCTGGTCCAAGGACTACACTTTGAGTAGCAAGATTGTGGCTTCCTCGGATTAAAAGCTACCCCTGGTGCCTTCTCTCCTGCCATGACAAATGAGGTTAATAAACTTGACCCCAAAATTTCAGGGGCAACAAACAAAGACAGAATGCCAAAAAACTGAAATAGCTTATAGATTACCACTGGTTTTCCTTTTCTTCGGAGAGCTTTGGTTTGTTAAGATAAGACTTGTCCCTCCGCCTCATATGAGCCAGAATGTAGTGGCTAGTGGGAGGAAAAGGACGATGCAAGGAACGGATTCATACACACTATGGTTCTAGCCTAAGAATGGGCAGCCCACCTGACAAAGTCTAGGCTGGCCATTTAGAATCATGTGGAGGGTTTAAGCCCTGAAAGGCTGAACCTTGCCTGGTCCCGGAGCACTTCTTGGAACACCTCTCTCCTTTCTCCGGTCTAAGGTGGTGGCTTTGCACTCTCGCAGCCTTGCTCCTTGCCCCTCAGCCCCCTCGCCCTGAGCTCTTTCCCAGTTCTCTCCTCCAAAATACTCCTCGCCCCATGGCTCCAGGCTTTTCTTCTGCACTTCCTAAAGCTCTGTCTCCTGTTCAGTGCCATCAAAATGAGAAAACGATTTCACATCTATCGTCTCGTTTAGTTGTTACAGTACTCCTGTGGCCGATTATTAATCCCATTTTAAAAAGGAAGAAATTTCAACATAGAAACAATGAGAGACTTCCCTAAAAGGGCCCAACACATAGGTGACAAGACCAGTCTGAACTACACACACACACACACACACACACACACACACACACACACACACACTTCCCGATATCTTCTTGTTTGCCCTTCAGGTCTGGGCTAAAGCAGCCCTTACTCAGGTACTGAGGGCAGTGTGGACACAGGGGTGTGTTGAGGATCTTCAGGTGAGTCTGTGTGACCTTAAAAGAACCTGAGGGGAAAAGGGGCAAGAAAGGAGACCGAAGAGGATGTGGGGAGCCCTCCTCAGGCTGCGGCATGGTCTCAGCACCACACCGATGTGCATCATCACAGCATCTAACAGGAAAACGGAGTCCCTGAAGACATCTGGGCATCAACCTGCATGAAGACAATTGTGGAGAGCAGGAGTGAGGGGCGCCAGAAGTAGAGACCAAGAGAGCCAGGAGACCAGATCATATTTCAGCGCTGCCCATTCTCCTTCCATATAATTTGTCAACCTTAACCAGTCACTCCTTCAGTTCACTGTATCAACAATAGAAAGGACGAAATCCAGCAGGTAGCACTAGGTTATTAAACAACAACTAAGTGAACTACAGCCTGGCTTCTACCCACCGAAATGTAATTGACCTAAAAACATCAAAGCAATTCTGGCTTAGTAATATTACTTTACAGTCTGCTTCCCCACTGCATGTGAGACACATAGTATAAATCAATTAGATATTTGTTCAGTAATGACAAATAAATGAGCATTTCTCACAGAAGATAACGAACTCTAACACAGACCGTACCGTGGGCTCAAGTATTTTAGTTAAAAGCCACTGTCCCCTCAGAGGAAGGACGGCTGTTTCTTCTACTTAATAGCAGCATTTGGTTAAAGCTGATAATCTCTCACCAAACATAAAAAAAAAAAAAAAAAAAAAAAGAAGAAAAGGAGGTCCGCTCTTTCTCTAGTTAAGAGAATCAGCTATAAAAGCCAAACCAGATCTGAGCCAATAAGAGCTCCCAGCCTGCAAAATATGGTGGAATGTTCACAGTTAATTTTGCTGCCATTCGTGCCTGAATTTATTGTGGTTTAGAAAAAGTAAATTGCGAGGCTAACACAGCCCTGGTTCAGGAGTCCACCAGCAGCGGTGCATCCCCAGTCAGGCTGGATATTTAGTGCCTCCGTGCTGAGAAGGCTGAGGAGAGAGCCAGGGGAAGGATTACTACTCCATGCTGCCCATAAATCACCCGAGCACTTCACACAGCCCCACATCTCACAAATAAGGCTAGGCTGGCAACGTGTCACTGCTACACAAAAGGAAGGAGAGACCTGGATGTCTCTGGCCCGCCTGCTCCTTCCCCTCCTTCGTGCTCATAAAACAGGAAGCATCTCAAGGTTTGCTGTCACACCTCTTCCCTCACCTTCCTGCTCTCACTTTGCCTGGGGAGGAGACTGGGCATCAGGAATCTAGTGGTTTTAGCCACGGCAGGTCACCGCCAACCCCTAATGCCAAAGTCACTTCTCACTTGTTAACTTAGGCAACACGGGCCTCACCCTTGCTGACTGAACTTCCCCCCGAACAAAGACGATAAATCAAGGGGACCCTCCACCCTCAGGTGTCTAGTGGCTGCCAAACAAACATCTGGACAGCCCTAGTCACTTCTTCCTGCCCAAGACTTTTCAGAATATGAAAATCAGGTTTTTTTAATTGTTTATAAAAACGAACTGGCTTACCCTTTTATAACCTGCATAAACATCTAGGAGGTGCTAGTCATAAATGTACAGAGGATGAGAACCATTGGACCCAAAGGCTAAAGTGAAAAACATCACCCTGGTGTCCCCCGCAGTGGAACCAGCCCTTCATGTTCTAAGACAGTCATCAACACAATTCCTGAAAACAATAGCAGCTTCTTGTTTAAAATGGAACTGCACCTGCTAGAATAACGTGTCAACAAACAATTGCTTTGTTTTTCATATTAGCCATCCAAGCTGAAGCAATGGGACTTCCTGAAGTGAATACTGGAAGACTTATTCTTAGAAGGGGACAGAATTCTCATTTTAACACAAGGCTCAGAGGGGCCCAATGATGGTCATCTTCCTTCCTTCTTTTGTACTCCTCGGTGTTCATCTTATTTGGTTTTCAACAGGTTTGTTTCCATTGCAACCCTCTAGCTTCCAATGCCCACAGTGCCATATTTGGCAGGCACACTCATTTCTGCTTCCTATCTGTGAATGATGAAGGGCTTTAATTGCTGTTCCACCATTTCAAACAGTTCTCAGAAGATTGCCCTCATCTGTTGGAAGACTCGGGATTAAAGCCTGATGAAAAATTCTTTGCCAAATGTTCAATCATTGCTAAATCATTCTGCTCTTTCAATTTCGCAGTCCAATTATGATGTCTGCTTTCAGCTTTTCTATCGCCATTTGATGCTTGTCTGTTGATTGAGTTGGGACACTTTTAAAAGGAATTATTTTGGTAGAATAAGGTGCTTGGTTATGATTAAGTGTTTTAAGTGACTCGGCCAAGGTTGTCTCCATGGGCTCAGGAAGTAACCACAGCCAAAACACCCTGGTTGGGGGGCAATATGAAAGGCGGAGAACATCTATTATTACCTTTATCAAGGCACAGCCAGACACCAGGCTCATGGGAGCAAGCAAAGTTTCCTGCCTCCTTCACCATAGATCCTAATGCGGCCCGGGCCAGTGACAAGTACTTAACAAGGACTTGAGATCTAGTTTGTTTTGTGTGTGTGTCTTTGTTTTCTCTTCTATAGAATGGAAGGAGATAGAAGGCTAAGTACAATGATTTTACACCATCTTGAAAATGAAAAAGTAACATGAAAAATAAAGCCTAGTATAGAAGAAAGGGTTCAGAGCTTAAAGTCTACATTCAAAGAGCTGTGTGATCTTGGGAAAGTCACTTCACCTCTCTGAGCCTCAAATTCCAAATCAATGAACAGTTGCTGTGGGCTAGCTGCTTTCAAAATTCCTTTCAGCTTAGAAAGCCTAGGATTTCTACTCTAAAGATCCAGCCTTGTAAAGGAATTAAAATAAAGTAGTCCAGCATATCAGGTGGTATGGAAGAATTTTTGTATTAATTTGAAACTTTGCTCCATTTGACACTTCTTAACTTCTTAATTTACATTAAGTTCTCATTACTTCAGTTTCCTAATCTATAAAATGGGCATATTAATAGCATCTACTCCATTGAATTGTTGTGAGAATTAAGTGTATTAATACATGTAAGCTCGTAGAACAATTCCTGGCATGCAGGAAGTACTCCATAAATGTTAGCCATCAGAAATCACAATAGTAGTAGTTGTAGAATAGCTGTTTGATTCATTTGATTGTTTATAAATGTTTTTGAAAAATAAACAACCTTGAGAGGAGTTGTTTATTGTGCCCTCCTCAAATTGCTTATAAATAGGTGTCTAGAGCATCTGCACTGCTAAAGCTGCTCTGTCACTGACAAACACTACCATTACCTGCTGGCATTGACATATGAGGTAAGACTGACAAGAGATGGGACATTGGCCATCAAGTTTAAAAGCTAACAATTTGAGCTTCAAGCACTCCAAACCCTTTTTCTCCATACTAAATATTTTGTGTTGTCACACAAATTCCAACAGATCCCCGCCTCGCGCCACCCTCCCCGAAAAAAAGGGCCTGCACAGCTTCTGCCAATAGTCAGTGCATTCTTGAAAGAAATGTGTCGGACTAACCTAACTTCCAGGCCTAAGACTCTATGTATCTAAGACCCTGCTTACCTGTGGGCCATATGCTGAAAATAGATGTTATTTTCAGACTAAGCAAAAGTAGACAGCTCTGTGATTGATACTTTTTGAGCACCCACCCCAGTACCTCTCATAAAGCATATCCACTTGCACCTATGCGCAAAGATTATATCACCATATTCTGGAGAGATTTTTGTCAGCATGAATAAGTTAGCTAAATGTCAGTGAGAGTTAGTTAATCTGATTACATGACTATTACCATTCATTTATGGAGCTCCTATTGTGTGCCTGGCACTGCGCTGGCTCCAGAGTTTCAAAGATAAGATCAAACTCTCATAAAACCAAGCCATACTCTTGCCGACTCTCAGACAGGATAACGGAGTAGTTAAGAGCATAGGCTCTGGGGTCAAACTGCCCGGGTCATGGTCGCTAGAAGGAAGGATGGCAGGTAATTCATAAAAAAAATGTTCACTTCAGAATCTTTTCCCAATTCAGTTCTGCTTCCAGACGGAGATTACTTACTGAGCCAAAGACCCGATGAAAAGAGTAAGTCAGAACTCCTAAAATCCAGAACTCTTCTTTCACGTATATTCGTGGCACAGAGAACCAGGAAGGGAGCTACATGAAGCACGGATCATTGAGACCTGTCAAGTCACAAGGCAGTTTAGACACGAAGCCCCTTACCTGGTCTCTTCATTACCAGGTGGCATGGTCAACAGAGTCCTGGTTAGCTGTTTGCATTCTCAACACCTGGTCATTCTAGATTGAACCTAGAAATCCATGTATAAATCCAGATGATGGTTTGTGCAAACAGACAAAAATAATATGGAAAATGTGTGATAGTTACAACACCCCAAAACTGCCCTTGTTTGTGTATTCCAATTCAATGTGCTCTCTTAACAAAATGATAATGCTTCACAATAATAGGATTAAGTATTAGTGAAGAATGAGAACTTTCTAAACCTACAAAATTTTCATTGAACAAGCAATTAATCAATTCTAGGGATTTGATGATTTACATAAAAATCAAATCCGGCAACAACCCAGATTCTCATCCAATAGAAAATACAGATTGATGTTTGAACTGTGTGTTGAAATATTTTTATTGGAGGGTTTGTGGCTCGTATTTTCTAGATACGTATACATTGAATTAGGATGACTTGGGGCCATTTCCATTTATAAGTTCATAAAATTTAATTCTCCTCCAACTATCCTCCTTGCCTTTTAAAAAGTCGTCTAGAAACACAACAAAATAAAACACGAACACCAGTTTTTAGACAGAAAACGTGCTGTGTCCCCTGAAACACAAATGGGCACACGCACACCCGCAATTCCTCTGGCCCTTCCTTTAGTGTAACAAAAACATTACTCCTTGACATATTTCCCACTCCTTTCTTCACGCCTTCTCGTTCCTTCCCCAAGCTGCTCATTCCAACACTGCCTTTAACTCTGATGACTCTTATTAAACACGACTCCTTAATTACCATCAATCTATTATGCTATGCACTTCACTCCCACTGACACATCTGATCCCATTATGTGGCTGACCTTTAATGGTCATCAAATCAAAGTCATTCCGGTCAGTTCAGTCTGGGCTTGACACATGCCCAGGTCACAGAGGTGAGGGCACAGGGGCCTAGCAGACCACGTTATCCTGCCCTTCACTTCACACCTTTGTCAATAGAATTTCACAACTGGGAAACTGCCAGATCTCCGCCTGGCTTGAATAAAATGCCCCTCCTTTTACAGAAAGCTGAAATAAATAATTACACACATGCTGACCAGCACTGGCTTTTATATAATTGGTGCATCTCCACCGGTCTGACACGCTGCCCTCTTTGATATTTCTGTTGAAAAGGCTTTGGTTGGAAAGCAAAGACTGATGGGGCAGCCCTCCAGAAAATGCACTCCACACTGGCAGGGAGTCCCTGAAAGATCCTCCAAGAAAGAAAACTGAAGGACAACTTGAGGATTGCCACAGCGATGCCACCAAAGGGGTGGCACCTTCCAGTGAAAGGTGAACCCATGCAAAAGTCTGGGTTCACAGACCTGTCCGCTACCCTCTGATAGGAGCAGCTGTTTGGGCTGCTCTCCCTCAGAGCCATTTGCTGAAAAACACTCCCACTCAACCTAATGAGGCAGCCATTTATAAAGCAGCCTCTTCCGGCTCTTGGGGCCTGGTCATTGTTACTCAGCCCTAGGCCTTCCCTGGTGGTAAACATGGCACTGTTTTTCCAGACCAAACATGGACCGTCCCGCGAGGTAGCCAGACACACTGTCTGGTGTGCACAAACATTTCGACTTTTGACTGGACGGCTCAACCTGCCAGTGTCTTCCCCTTGCTTTACTTTACTAATGCGTGTGTATTTTTACCAGCCCCTCTGGGAAAACGGCCCTGCTTTATGGCAACTTGTCCCTGACAAGGAATTTCTCATCAAGATTGAAATCTCCGACCATCCCCAAAGTGCCCAACCCTTCTGAGTTTCAGAGCTCAGCGTTGAGCAGGTTCATCCTTGAAAAGAACTCTGCCTTTTTAGGAAACAGGATTGTAGTTTCTTTAGAGCGGTGATGAACAAAAGTCCACGCAGAGTCGCCAAAGGCAATTACGAACACTTGGCGTGTACCGAATTAATAGCAGAGTGAATTCTTAGAAGAGTAATGTTTTACTTAGATCTTTTCTCTAATTTCTGGATTCTCTGTTTTCCAATTGAGTTCTCATTATCTTATTTTCTTCCTCACACCTCCTCCAGAAAATACTGATCTGAGATGATAAAATACATTTTCTATGTACTCACTCTCTTTGCCAGGTTAAAGCTATTTTCACAACAGTTTTCTCTGTTTTACCAGGCTCTTGAGCCTTACCTATTATACACTAAGTGTATTAATACTTAGAAGTCATGACTAGGGCCTCAAAAGCAACCCAACCCTCTAATAAGTGTCTCAGGTATAGGGCTGAAGCAAGCTTGGTTCCCTGAAAAATATGAATTTTTACTGTGTGAGAAATGGGAACACAAATAATAAATCAGAAGAAAAGACTTTGATCCCATTATCATCTTTCATCTGAAAGACTGAAATTCACAGTCTTTCCACAAATCACTTCACTTGCTATTAAATGTCCTCCGAAAGACTCTAAATGTCTTCTAAATTGAAGTTAATTGTTAAGAAGGATACGCTCAGGTGATCTATCATTAGACTCAGTGAAAATATTTGGCAATGCAAGGCTCATTTCATCTGAGAATCTCAAGCCAATTAACAAGCGATCAGAGCTTATTCCCGTGCTAGGAGGGGTGAATCAGAAGCTCAGAGCATAAGATAAATACCGACTTCCCATTTCAGACAATTCAAATTGATTATTAAAATAATTCCCCATCCAAAAACTAGCGTATTGGAAAAAATAGCATAAGCTATTATTTGGTAGGTAACAGCTATTTATCAATTCTGTTTCCAAAATCTCATTTTATTCATAAGTTTATGTACATAAGTCATGATTACAAAGAGCAAACATACTCCTAATTTTTTCCTGAGATTTTTTTCTCCTTGGATCAAAATTAGAGTATCAGAAAGAATTCAGATAAGCCAGACACAGGACTGATACGTTTATAAAATTCACTATATCTTCTTGCCTTTGTTGTGTAGTTTATCCTCAAGCCTCAAACCTGAAGACCCATCTCTATTTTCATTGACTATATTATATCAGAAAAATTTCCCTGGCACTGTGTATTTTCAGTATAAATTTCTCTATGTCTGCCTAGCATAAGCTGACTTTGCCCAGTTAAAAAGTTAATAATAATTGGGAGGGGTGGTAAGTGAATATCCTGTTGCTTTAACACGCATTCACCCTCAAGGTAGCTAATGGTGAGTTTGGCAAGTCACAAAGTCTTAGAAACTATCACATGTATAACTACACCTCTCCCTTGCACTCACCAAAACGGCCTTCACTGGTCCTGTTAGATCCCTGTGCTGAACTGCTCTGCAGTGAGACTTCCTGCCCAGCGCCAGCCCTCCACTCCAGCCTTCCCCTCCCTCTTCATCCTGATAGCAGCAATTTCAAGTTTTAAAGCATTAAACAGCTGTCCCTTTCCTTTACACATAAAACACACCCGGTTTCTAGGAACAGGCTTCGGGGTTGCATTTTTTGCCTGATTGTGTCAGAAATGTTGAGGACTTCAGAGATTGTGTATGTCTATTCTCTGTCCCTTAACAATCCTATGTAAATGTTAAGATTTCTGGGACTTCCCTGGCAGCCCAGTGGTTAAGGCTCTGAGCTTCCACCACAGGGGTCACAGGTTTGATCCCTGATCAGGGAACTAAGATCCCACATGCTGTGGGGCATGACCAAAGAAAAAATTTTTTTAAGTTTTCTCTTTTTCCTCTTCCATCTTATCCTTGCTTCTCTCACTTCCGGTCTCTCAAATAAGTTGAATTTTTCCCTTTCTCCGTTCTCAGTATGTCTCCATAAACATCTTGACGTTGTGAGCACACAGACACACACACGCACACATGACAATGCTGTATAAGGGTTATGTGACTGTTCAATGTGTCACTAAAATTGCTGATATCGGTCTGTATTTGCGTCACCTTAAAGGAGGACCAATCAATTAACCCTTTTAAGTTCTGCTTATAATGAGTTACGGCAGTCAAAAAAGTGATGCACAATCCTTTAAACAATACTAATGTGTTCTTGTGAAAGGATGCATTGACAGTTTTACGAGACTGGAGTCTAGTGAAAGCAGGTGTACACAGCCCCACAAAAATGGCACTGCACCATGAGGTCTGAATGGAGATGCAAAAGTCATTTCATATGTTTGGCATTTGCAGAAACTCTGAGAAGCGAGGCAAGAGTGAAAAGCGATCTGCTGCCAAGATACAAGCACAGCTATTAGCCTTCTCACTATTCTCATGGCCACACCTGAAACTGATACGGAGTGACGTCACCTAACAGCTTAATTAACGCTTTTCCACGCTGCATTACATATGCAGTGGCATGAGCCAGGCATAGGAAAAATACTTAGATGGAGTGGTACGTAAGTTGTAGTTTAATCAAAGATGGAAATGTTATTTTTTAAATAACATTTAAAATTTGTTGTTCCTCACAGCACTGCAATCTCAATCGAAGGTGGAATGTAATAGTGGGATCCTAATTATGGAAGATTCTAACGGCAGCATTTGCAACTAAACTCTTAGAAGCAAATGAACTAATTCATACTTCTTTTCTGGGCCACACCCTCCTGTTTATTTTTTGTTTCCTGCTGTATTTTAGGCCAGCCTTTGTCCTTTCAAACATTAACTTGTGAGATAGACTAATGGCTCTCTCAATCACCCTTTACCATAAAGCACTTATAAACAAGGGCCATTAGAAAATCAGCAGAGAGGACAGGAATGAATTTACAGTTCTGTGAGGTGGTAGAGAAAGCCGTGATTTACATGCCAGATGTGAGCGGTGCTGGGGTCAGATGGCAGGCGAGGGGCTGGCTTCTGGGATGCCCGTGCCACACAAAGTCGAGTCACAGGAGAGTTGCAGATGCACCAACTATCCTGCAAAAACTCCGGAAGCAGCTCTCCAGACCAAAGAGCACCCCCAGAGACAACCTTCAAGCCTTTAACCGGGGTCTCCACCAGGGGTGGTGTTGCCTGACACCTGCAGAACCTCGATGGGCCACCACTCCATCTCAGGGCCAGGAATTCCCAGCTTCCTGGTCCTCAGCCCCAGTGGCTGGTTTTACACCTGCTGCGGGGAAAGCCTCAAACATCTTAGCCACATTTGGAAGTAGTTCATTAAAGAGGTTCTAAATGCCTATTTTTTTTTAATATTTTTAGAACACTCAGGAGTTTTACAGCACAGGAGAGGCCTATAAAAGTAAAGTACTTTGCTAACAGTATATGGAAGGAAGTTTTCAAATTAGTGCAAATTGTTGCTTCTGAGGGTTTTTTAATTTTTCTAGTGTTAGAGGTTACACTCATCATTTTATTAAAAGACTCAATTATATTTAACATTTATGGAGCACCTTTCCTTTGCAAGCCGCTTGGCTGAGGATTCAAGGATGAATGAGAAGTGGACCTGTACAGGAAACACACAGTGTGGTGAGACACAAACACACAGTTACCCATGTACACTGTCAAGGTACATACGAGGCAGCGATGCCCTTCAGGGGAGGGACCATGCATTCCCTGGCACAGTGGGAGTGCAGGGTTTGTGCTGTAAAGGCGATCTGGCAAGGTTTCAAAGAAGAGGTGGGAGAGTTCTAGGCCTTAAAGGATGATTCAAAGTTCTCCAGAAAGGGCTCAGAGGGAGAAGTGTTCCTGCTCCATGCTAGAGATACAGCTCAGCAAAGGCCCAGAGACTGGAAAGCACAGATGCCCTTGCAGACCAGAAAGTTGGCTGTTGGGCCCTGAGTGGAGAGATGCACAGCTATCACTGTTGGTCATTGCACTTTGATGAACATCTTACCGGGAGACAAAGCTTGGCTTATCAGCACACATCTCAAGGGTTATGCAGAAGCAGACTGGATTACCATGGTGTTTTATTGGCCAAAGAACTCAAAGCATTTAATCCGTAAAGAACACCATCCCCTCCCCCTCATTCTCTAGCTCCTGCTTGGAACGTTTTTTTTTTTTTTT
>NW_006770909.1:5243224-5260995 GCF_000442215.2 Lipotes vexillifer
GGCGGACTCTCAACCACTGCGCCACCAGGGAAGCCCTGGAACTTTTTTTTTTCTGGAAGTTTCTCTAGGTGATTGGAGGAGGAGGAAAAGAAGGGGGCAAAAATTCCTTTACAAAAAAGTGTGGTATATTGAAAATGTTAACAGGTAACAAATATATGCTCTTTGCGTTTTAAAAATGTGTATATATATAAGATTTATATGTGTGCTAGAATCATCATGCCGTGTAGACAGCATGGTTTTGTAATGGCACATAAGTTCAAAGTTTTATAATGGGCTTTGTGCAAGCCTCCATATACCTCTGTTTCAGTTTACATACACATTTGGAGAGAATCTCACAAGATTAAATTTAAGGCCCTGTATGAATGTAAAGCCATGAATGCACCTCAGCCCCGTGCCTCCACTCCCACCCAGTTCTTTGTAAATGCTACTCAATGAACACTGAATAGGAAACTAATGACTGACAGCTCTCTCCTCAGCCAGGGGACTCTACTGTTGAAGCAGGTGTATCTTAGTCGAATATGTTTTTTTTTTTAACATCTTTATTGGAGTATAATTGCTTTACAATGGTGTGTTAGTTTCTGCTGTATAACAAAATAAATCAGCCATACATAAACATATATCCCCATATCTCCTCCCTCTTGCGTCTCCCTCCTACGCTCCCTATCCCACCCCTCTAGGTGGTCACAAAGCACCGAGCTGATCTCCCTGTGCTATGCGGCTGCTTCCCACTAGCTAGCTATTTTACATTTGGTAGTGTATATATGTCCATGCCACTCTCTCACTTCGTCCCAGCTTACCCTTCCCCTTCCCCGTGTCCTCAAGTCCATTCTTTACATCTGCGTCTTTATTCCTGTCCTGCCCCTGCGTTCTTCAGAACCATTTTTTTTTTTTAGATTCCATATGTATGTGTTAGCATACAGTATTTCTTTTTCTCTTTCTGACTTACTTCACTCTGCATGACAGACTCTAGGTCCATCCACCTCACTACAAATAACTCAATTTCGTTTCTTTTTATGGCTGAGTAATATTCCATTCTATATATGTGCCACATCTTCTTTATCCATTCATCTGTCAGTGGACACTTAGGTTGCTTCCATGTCCTGGCTATTGTAAATAGAGCTGCAATGAACATTGTGATGATCATATGCATTTATTTGTCAAAACTCATAGAACTGGACACTACCAAAAAATATTATGTTTTTAAATGAATAAAAACATTAAAAATTGTAAAATAATAATACATATTTTTGTGGACATATAGAAAATTCTTAAAATATGGAAAAAATATAACTCAGAATCTCAAATTTATTGCTTTTTCAGTGTTTTCTTTTACAGAAATAAACTTTCTCTCTCTCTCTCAAACTGGAGCAAAGCTATATATAGTTTTGTGTCCTTGTTTTCTTTTTTTTTTAACATCTTTATTGGAGTATAACTGCTTTACAATGGTGTGTTAGTTTCTGCTTTACAACAAAATGAATCGGTTGTACATATACATATGTTCCCATATCTCTTCCCTCTTGCGTCTCCCTCCCTCCCACCCTCCCTATCCCACCCCTCCAGGGGGTTACAAATATGTTTTTAAGGATAAGACTGGAAGGCCATGTGCGTACAAGAAGGTGCATGTAGGCAGCACCTTTGCGGAAAGCCCATCTCCCCTCCCAGGCCTCTTTTGCTAAGATTCTGAGCACATCGCCTCTGAAACTACTGAATGGCTGAGGACAAACAAAGACCTTTGCTGCCAGTCACTCCACTTCCACCACTGCCACTAAGGCCCATTTCTTGGGGTTTGCTCCCTCTTCAGTTCACTGCCCAGATGGAGTTAACGGGGACACGCTTCACCACCTCAGCCACTGGCGGGTGGTCTGTGCAGCCCAGGCTGCCTGGCCATCCATCGAAGCAGGGCCTCCCAAGAGCAGCAGAATGCCAGCTTCCCACCGCCAGCCCACCTCGACTAGCCCTTCTCGGATCCCTGCCAAGGGAGGGTCCCTGCCCGCTCTTCCACGGGCCATCCGGACAGGCCCCAACACGACTGGCAGATGGACTGACAGAGGCGTGTGACACTGTCCACACAGTGAGGAAGGAAAGCTGCCTCCTCTCCACAGCCGGGAAATTACATGGCAACTTTCTGCCATGACCCCCGAGCCGTTTCCAAGTCATCAGCCACGACCTCACCCCTAAGGGTGAGGGACAGCCAGACGCTGGGACAATACCATCTCCGCTCAAAACACAAAACACCTTGCATACGGCACAGGTGTGGGGAATTCTGGAGAAACAACAGGCTCGGGGGTCTGCTGGGACTCTGGAGCAGCTACCCTAGAAAGTCACCTGGGTTTGTCACGTGACCCACGGGGACGATGCAGTTTGAGGCATTTTTCTCTTAATCCCCACAAGGTATGGGGAAGGAAAACCTACTATTCTGAAAATTCCACTCCAAAATTCATCTGTACGCTGCAGAGGGATCTCAGGCTCGGACTCAAGGCCCTGGCTTCACATCCCAGCCTTGCCCCTTAAATATCTTAAAGTGCTTTCCAGTACCTCCTTCACAGTCACCTGTATGTCACCTGGACCATAGTCACTGGTCCAATGGTTTTCCTCAAGCACTAGCTTCTGTCCCTTAAATTCATTTTAAAAGAACAATTTCAAATAGAAAACCAGTATCATCTGCTATGATACAGGAAATGGTATCAAGAATGAAAACTAAACCATGTTATTAAATTCTAGCTAAATTTTGTCACCCAACTAAGCCTCTGTCTTTACGGCTAAATAGAGAAATTAGCACGTGTTCATCTGCATTTGTTCTTGCAGTTGTTAGAAGGATTAAAAGAGAGCTTGAAAGGAAATGACTCTCATGTCTTGGTTCAAGGCTGTGGAGTCCTGAGCCTGTGAACTCCCGAAATCACCCCATTCTCCGTTCTGGCCTACACCCCACACTCCAGGAACCACCATGCAAAGGATAGGGAAGCACAAGGGTGGGTTTGTCTCTTGTAGCTTTGTTTGCCTCTTTCCCATCTCAGGGAGCATGACGGCACTTTGGCTCTTTCTTTACCACATACTTAGCACAAATTCCACAAGTTGCTTGAGTTTAGGGACCCTGTCTGCACCAGCACCAGGCTTGCAAGGGGAGTGCCCAGCTTGTACTAGAGCTTGTAAATGCCGGTGGCTCTCACTTTTTCTCACTTACTCCTTCCCTTTCACTTCCCTAGCAGTATTCCAGTGAGGCAGTATTCAGAATAAAGCTACGCAGAAACCCGTTGGAGACGGCATGATATTCGTTCATTTAGTTCAATGACACAATGCTCCACGCAAAATATTCCCTTCTCTCACCAGCCAGCTAGCATCCACGGATCAGGCAATACTTCTGAGAACAAATTACATGTATAGCTCCATTTCACAGATGGACTTGCTCAAAGTCCAAAGAGGTAAGAGAAGTCAGCCAAGATCACATACAAGGGGGGGTGTTGGATTTAGAACTCCAGACCTCCAAGCTTAAAACTTTTGAATCACACAGTAGGGTTGGCCAAAGTCACAGCTCTCATGTGCAAACACACCAGAAAAGCTGTTCTCACTGCCAATATCACAGTTAAATATTGTGTACCTCAAACGCTTTGTGAAATTCATAGCAACCTATCTCAGTTAGCTCATCCCAAAGCTCTTTATTTTTGTTTGGTTTTCTGAGGCCCTATCTGAATAACGGTTGTAAATCAAAAGTAAAAAGCTCATGTGTGTTTTCTGAACATTTTGTAGGATGCTTGCCTGTCCAATGTTCTGTATTTCTTGGCCCTGGAATCTCGAACACTAGGTTCATTGTACTACACAATAGTGTCGACAAACGCTATGCCCTAAAGGAGAAAAGCCATGGACCTATCATCTGCTTTCTATCCCGTGTAGCTTCCTAATCAATCTTTTCCTGTGATGACCTGAGGATGGAGGATACGTTTAAAGCAACACAGAATTCTGTGAACATTACCCATTCTCCAAAGGCATTTATTTTAAATCACAAAACAGGAAGTTCCAAGCCATTGAAACTCACCAGTATATTTGCTTGAAAATCTTCTGGAACAACAAAACAGTACATGCCTATGCAGGCGAGCAGACTATTATAAAAGCAGATGTTTTGCTCACTTCCACCTCAGAGAAACACATTGTCAATTTAGTTAACATCCTCTGGTCGTTTGAATAGGCTTCTCAGGAAGTCAGCAATGATATAACTCAAGTACAATATGATCCTTATGTTCCCATTTATCTCGTACTTGTACATCTGAGCAGAAGATAGATGCGAGTGTGTGTGTTAAATGAATTAGAAAGAAGAAAAATGCTGGTAGTTGGCTTACTCACCACTCTCACTCAAATGTCAACCCCAGGAGCGGGATTCAAGGAACAAAAAAAGGTGCTTGAAGGGCGGGGGCATCGTCATACATGGATTACATTCCTGCCGAGGGTTCAGCACTGCCTGTTCCTAACAGCAAGCACAGAATAAATCACCCACACACTCACCCTGTGGAAATCAACCCCTGGGAATATGGTCTCCAAAGTATCCCAACCGCCAGTGTCAGGGGCCTTCATCTGCCTTTTCCAGTGATCTGGTCTCACCGTGTCTGGGGCCAAGTGCCCATGTCTCAGATCAGCAGACTCAGGAAGAGAGGTTAGGATTGGGGTCAAGATGGAGGGGCAAAAGGAAAATGAAGAAACAGTAAGACAAGGGGCGGAAACGAGGTAACAACAGTCAGAGAGGAAACAAGGTAAGATGGAAAAGGAAAAGAGGCAGGTAAACAGTTGTGACCCTGGGCAAATAGGGGTTGAGAAAAGATGTGGCCACGTGTCCACACAACAGTCCTGCTTCTGGTCGGAGAACCCTTCCACAGAATGGGATCACTTCGCACGTGCGCATAGCACAGGCAGCCACAAGGATGGGGACAGCAGGTGTAGGAACACGGGGACACGCTTTCAGCATTCCTGGAGAAGAGGAGTAGTTACTGCCTGAATGAACTTAGGTCCCCCCAAAACAAACAGGCTTCAGTCATTAAGCTAAGTATTCCCAAGTCTCCACTACACACACACACACACACCTTTGCCGGCTACCATATAAGTTTATTAGTCAGTGATAATAGGACAGGTTTTACCCCTTATTTACAGAGTTTTTGAGGTCATGCTCCAGTATGTTTTTTTAAGCTAATATATTCATATAAGAGCACAGCAAATAAGTTTATCAAAGTCATTATTAAGCCCACACCCCCTGTTTTACTAACCTAGACTTTTGTTCAAATTGCTAAACTCTCCAACTTGATGATGTTAACCAAGCCACGCTGGTAAGGGTAAAGGAAGGCAAACAGTGCAGGGTAGAAGGGTCCTGCTTCCAGGCAACCGTCTTCTCTCTCCAAGACACCAGCGCCACCCAAGTAGCACCAGACCTGCAAGGCAGCCCGACATCAGAGGGATTTGAACAAAGGGCCAAAGGGTCTCTTTTTAAACGTCTGCTTGGGGCCTTGCAAACCCAGAGTTTAACCTTATGCTACTGGGGTAATGTTCATTTGGGAGTACTTAAGCTTAAATTATCCTTAAATCACTTCTCTGTGCTAGACACACCCAACTCTTGGCAGTGAACCAGAGTCAGAATGCACCGCCCAGGACCCACTGTTCGAACCTGAAACTTGAAAGGCCTCAAAATCCAAAAAGCAAACATCGCTTCTTAATCACTTTTTTAACTCATCTGCTTCCTCTATCTCCAGCACATTGTTTTGCTGTTGGGTAGCTCCAAGTAGAAGTCAGAAGTGACGTGCTAGTCCAGGATGGGCTGAATGGAGGACCGCAGTGTTCTCGGGGCTGCAGCAGGTGCTAAGAAGGACACAGATCAGCCCAAATGGGCTCACAGGAAATTGCCCCAGGAGTGGGTAAGAGCATCACATCTGGGCCAGGCTGCAGCTCTGCCATTTACGAATGGTGTAACTTTGGCAAAATTATTTAACCACTGTGCCTGTTTTCTCATCTATAAAATGAGGATAATGGCAATGCCTAGCTCATAGGGCTATTGTGAGAATTAAGTGAGTTAATATACGTAAGAGCTTAGAACAGTGCCTATTACCTTAGATTATTATTTTCACTATTATTAGTTGTTACCATAACTATTCTTAGTTTATAAACCATGGATTGCTCCCTCTTGGCTACAAAAGTAAACACACCCCATGATGTGATTTTCAAGGTTTCAACCATCTGCCTTCAACCTACTTTTACAGCCTCATCTTCCCACTACTACCTGCCATGCGCCATGTATTTAAAACCAAAGAGATGCTTTATCATTGCCTGGACGTAGCTCACAACTCCTTGACTCAGCTCATGCAATTTTCTCTGCGTCACCCCCCTCCACGTTTCTTTTTTTATTAAAGTATAGTTGATGTATAATATTATATAAATTACAGGTGTACAATATAGTGATTCACAATTTTTCAAGGTTATGCTCCATTTATAGTTATTATAAAATATTTGCTATAGTCCCCGTGTTGTACAA
Organism: Lipotes vexillifer; assembly: GCF_000442215.2. NCBI lineage: Eukaryota > Metazoa > Chordata > Mammalia > Artiodactyla > Lipotidae > Lipotes > Lipotes vexillifer. The sequence continues at coordinate 5,249,727 of NW_006770909.1, forward strand.
TATATCCTTGTAGCTTGGATCCCTCTTTCAAGACCATTCTCAAATACTACACATCCTTTTAGCTCGAATGGCCAAACATTCATTGAATACATAAAACTCAATACCTCTAGTTAGTTCTCTAGTTTCTCAGATGACATGGCCACCAAGTCCTTTATAATCTATTTCACCCTCTTTTTCACATACTTCAGTTGTCAGTGTCCTTAAAAAGTAGCGACCAACACTGTGTGCAATGCTCTGGATATGCTCTGACTAATCCAGAGTATAAAGGGGCAGACCATTTTCCTAATTAATTTATTCCTTTATTGCACCCTAACATAATGCCAGCTTCTTAGAAGCCGCATGACATTCCCTAACTGATACATAGCTTCTGTTCAACTAGATATTCTTCACTGAATCTGCTGTCAAGCCTTCCCATAATTATGCCATTGATTTTTTTTTCAAACCTAAATCAACAATTTTACATTTGTGTCTACTGAGTGGCACCTTGCAGGCCACAGGGCAGAGTTCCAATCTGACAAAATAATTTGGAACACACTTTGTTTATCTTTTGCATTGGCTATATCTCCCAGTGAAGTCATCTGAAAAGCATTCTCCCTGCGTCATGGACACCAATGTGAAATAATATAGGAACAAGGACAGATTATTGCAGCCATCAACTAAAGAGTCTCCTCAGCTTGACAGATCTACAGACCTTGAGATATGGTCATTTTTATCAGCTGTCTAACTCACCCAGACCACGTTCATGACCTTATTCACAAAGACATAATGACGCTTTATAAAATGCTTTTTTGAAAGCAAAGTTTTCAATGTCTGTACCATTCTCCTAGCGAGAATCTTTTTTTTTTTTTAGAGTTAGTGGTTATTTTGCTGTGACAAACATATGTGACTCTCAGCAATTACTATGCTTTTCAAATGCTCCAGAACAATGCCTGGACACATTTTTCATGGAATATAAAAAAGAAATAGGAAACCAATAGGAAAGGCTCACAATTCAGTGATAGAAGAAGCCCAGAAACCCCAACCAGAATAGGATATTTATTCTACGGAATCTAAGTGTCAGATGAATTTTTGAATACAATGCAGCCACTCCTTAGCGGTTTATAACTGCGAAGTGGGAGAGTACACCTCCTAGAACTTTTACACTTTCAAAGATTCTTAATCCCACCCCTGGTTGTCCTCCCAGATTGCATCGGGTGAGCCTTGCAGCAGTCTTGGAGGACTCAAGATCTCCTGTGCTCAGTCTCTTGATATTTTAGAGACTTTTCAGTCACAATTCCAGATTCCTCCCTCGAGTCTTCTTTCCACAGAGAAAGGCATCTTCCCATTCCCACCTTGATCTGTAGCAAACGTGGACAACCTCTGAATAGAGTGAACAGTCTTGGATGACCAGACCTAGCCTAACACTCCAAACTTCGATCTGTTCATTTCTTAACAGACTTTGGTAAATAGTGTCCCAAAATGCTCCCCCATGAGCTATGAGCCCTGATATTCATGCCTTTGTATAGTTCCCTCCCCTTAAATCTGGGCTAGTCCTGTGACTTGTATTAGCCAGAAGGAAACAGCAGAAGGCATGGCTTCAATGCGAGGTCATAAAAAGCCCTACATGTTGGGATGCTCCTCCGGCAATCCAGTCCCTGTGCTGGGAGAAGGCACATACCAAATGCAAACACTCCAGTCAAGAGCCACAGCTGAAAGTGAAATAAGTCAGACAGAGAAAGACAAATACTGTATGATATCATTTATATGTGGAATCTAAAAAATACAACAAACTAGTAAGTATAGCAAAAAAGAAACACACTCACAGACATAGAGAAGAAACTAGTGGCTACCAGTAGGGAGAGGGAAGAAGAGGGCAATTATAGGGGTAGGAGGAAAAAAAGGGTTATTATGGGATTATATGAAATTACCTGTATGAAATGTTTCAAATTGTAGAGCACTATAGAATTTAAAGACTCTTTCATTCAAAAGACATAAGAAGAGCCACAGCTGAGCTCTGACAGCCGGTAGCAGTGGCCATTTGATCGAGCCATCTTGAATGTCCAGTTCAATATCTTCTAATGACTGCAGCCCCAGCCAACATCTGACTGCAACCACGTGAGACTCCAAGTAAGAACTACCTAGCTGAACTCCATCAACACCCAGAACTGCAAGAAATAATAATAAACTTGTTTTAAGCCACTGACTTGGGGGCTGGTTTGTTACACAGCAATAAAATCAGACACAACATGGAGTCTGTGGATGCCAGAATCTACCCTATTCAAGGCCTGGAAACACCAAAGATGACCCTGGGGTCCCAACAATTTACAACCAAGTTGCCTTGAGCCTCAGACATTAGAGGGCTACGACTGACTCCAAACTCTGAAATAAAGATCAACCAGAAGAAATGAACTCTCTGGCGCTGTGTCTTAGAGACCGTTGGAGAATATCGCACAAGAGCAAAATCTTACTTAATTTCAAATATACTCAACTGGAATTTCAATAAATCACAAATTTATTACGTATGCTCTTTAAATTTTAAAAGTTTGAAGTAATTTCTTTTTCTAACTTTTAGGATCTCAATTGAATTGGAGAAGCTACTCTTCAAACTAAAAAAGATCAATAGCTGTTTACAACCATGGCCTCATAAAATATTTCAAATGTCATTCATTTGAAATTATTCCATACAGAGTGTAAGTAAGGTAATAGGTATGCAATTGGGGTCAAAGGACACATAGCCTTTAGCACATGCATAACCCATGGCACATGCAATCCAGTATGAAGGACAGACTCTAAACAAGTAGCAAATGATTACAACTTCCACATGGAGGTACAGTAATAAAGAAGTGATGGCAGGGTAGAGGAAATTCTCATCAAAGAAGATCTCTGGAGAAGAAATATTTAATCTGACACCTGAAGGATAAGCAAAAAAACTATCCTGAAGGATAGTTAAAACCCTCATGTAATAGAAAATTATAGTGAACTGTATTTCTTTCCGTGGCTGCCTATGCTGTCAGAGCACTTAAAAGTCTTCTATGGGCATCTGGACTCATTTCTGGAATGTCTTAAAGCCTCCTCCCACTTAACTACTCATCATCTCTCTCTCTTCTGCTTTGTTTTCTTCCTTAAGACTCCCCAAATGCCGACTTAATAGTTTAGTTCTCACTCTGTATAAAGCCTCTTCCTGTGACCCTCCTGCACACATTCTCCTCACTTCAGCCCCAGCAGGCTTTCTGCACATAACAGGCAGTGTCTATCCCCTGCAGTCATGTACCATGACCCCAAGGAAGAGAACCCTGGCTCGAACCCCACCTGAGCCTTGGTCCTCACCTGTTCCTCAAGAGAGAGGAACCTGACTTCTTACAAGAATTCATTTATTCACTGGTTTAAAATATTCTCTGAAGTTGTTTTTAAGTAATAGATGAACTTTTGAGCACATCAGTTAGTTCAATAGGCAATGGAGGGCTCACACATCTGCTTCAGCACAAATCAATGCCTCAGTGACATCAAGACCAGGTCCCCTGGTGTGGTTGACATGGTTAGTAGCCTCCCAACACTCACTCCATTCCTCTCCCTTTGCTCTGCATGGGTGGGATTAACATCTGTGGCAGAGTCAGCTGGCTGACCATCAAAGGCTCATGCTCCCTTCAACAGTGTGGAGTGCATGCTGGGAAGCAGATGCCCAGCCAAGGACCACACTGCACACCTCTCTTGACCTAAGAGGGGCTGTGTGACTACTTCTCACCAATGGGATGTGAGCAGAAGTGATGTGTGTCACTTCCGGGCTAAAGCAGTTAAGAAGCAGTAACTTTGGGAGCTCTGTGTTGAAGATGAACCAACTCTAAGATACTAAGATCTCTGAATAACCTCTTGGAGGTGAACCAATCATTAGGATTAGGAACATTTATACTAGTCTATAACATGACTGAGAAATAAATGTTTGCTTTATGAAGTCAGAGAGAATTTGGAATTTATCTGCTCTAGCAGCTGGCTTTCCTATATTAATATAACATCCTTCCAAGCTCCAGGGATGGGTTCTGATTTGGTTCAGAGATGGGCATGTATCCAAGGTCTGAGTCAATCAGTGCATGGTGTTCCTCCAGCCACAGAAGTTTCTTCAGAGGCTGACATAGTGCCTAAGTCAGTCCAATTAAAGGAAAGGTTATGATTTTTTTCAAAGTTTTAGAGAAAAGAAGGCTTCTTTCTCCTCCTGAATATGAATAAGAAAGCATGTAGTAGACCATTCTGCATCAGTCTATGGGTAAAGCCAACATACAGAGGAAAGAAGAACAAATTGATAAATAGAACCAGATAGCTAACCAAACTATGCCAGAAGCATAATCTACATATAGATTTTAAAGTTTCATAAGCTAATAAATTTCTTTCATTTTTTAAGCCACTTTAAGTTTGTTTTTCTTTATTAACAACTAGTATCTTTTAGGCATAGCTGATTACACGCAAAACTCCCACAGTCAATATAAGAAAAAGAAATAAATGAAAACCAATTACATCATTAAATATAATTCAGAATTCACCAAATACATAAAGGATATGTACATATAGTACATGTAGGATATGTAATCAGTATATCAATGAAACATTAGCCAAAATTCACAAATATTTATACCTATATCAGTCAGAATAGGCTGGGTTTAGCTGCTCTAACAAATAACTCCCCAAATCTCAGTGATTTATAACAAAAGTTTATTTCTTGCTAATATTATGCTATGTGCCTTATTCTGGGCCAACTATGACTCAGCTCCATCTTTCCTCTAGGCCCTAACCTGCTAAAATGGCCTCTATCTAGAACATTTCTGCTCTAGTGACAGAGAGAAAAGGTAAATCACGGTGAACCACATGCTGAATCTTAAAAACTTCTGTCTGTTCACATGTATCAGTCAGAGCAAGCCTAAGGTCACAGGGTAGGGAAGTATAATTCTCCCCCAGAAAGAGGCAGTGAATATTTACTTTGAACAGTATTCAAATATTTTATTTGAACAATGAAAGTCTGCCACAGTACCTAAAGCTGATAAACCACATATTACCTATTAAAGGAATAAAGACCCTAAAGAATAATCAGAACACAACCTTAACATTCATTGGCCCACAGATCAGAATCTGACAATAAGTTCATCCACGACTGAAAGAAACCAGGCCATCAATAAAAAATTATTGAAATTTGGAAATCCTTTCCAAAACATTGTCTTTTACTATTCTAAAATTTTGATGGTTATTACTGAGATGCCAGTCAGTAGAGGGCAGAGCCAAAAAAAAAAAACGAATACCTTAATAGAATTTGAGGAGAAACCTATCTACAGGAGATTGTCCATCTCTCCACGCTATTCTGATATTTGATTTTACTTTTGGGGCCACTCATCTATAAAGGTAGGTGGTGATAGTATCAGCTTTACAGAGGACATAGGACTGAAGAGGAGGATTTTACTGAGAATTTCAGAGTGCCAGGCGTAATCCAGCTACAATCTCACAAGACAGCACAACACCTCTATGAGGTAGGTGGTCTCACCTCTGTCCTACAGAAGTGAAGTTGATGTCCAAGGCTGCAGAGCTACTATAAAACCCCAAAACCTACACCTCCCTTAAGCCAAGGTTTGCTAAAGCAGAGACAAGATCTGACCTCACCCAAATTGTGAAGAGGTGATTCCAAGCTTACATCATTCTCCCTGGGCCAGTGAAAGCCCTCACTTGGAAGAGATCAGCCATCCATGGGAGAGAAAGATCAACATTCTCCTACACACCCCAGGAAGATTTTGACCAACCACCTGAAGCCCTGGCAGTGACATTCCAGGATCCACGGGCAGGAAGAATCTACACTGGGTGAGCAGAAGTCTTCCCATGTAGGCGCCTTGCCCCCTGTGATGCTAAAGGCCTCCCTGAGATGGGAGTTAAGGAAGATGGGAGAGGGGAAGAAAATGGGAGGAAATCTATTCACTGATCGAGAAAGACTCATTTGGTGAAAACCCCAGACCAGAGCAAGACTGAGGAGTCAGGAGGCCAGTTGCTGAGGTCTAAGGGGGTGAGCTGGAGTCACAGCAGTGACAAGAAACAGGAAAGCACTTACAGTTATCTCAGGGCACGGCAGGCTGAAAGAAAGTTAGTCAGTGTACCGACTGCTCTCTATTTGCATGGGGCACAGATCTGGGTGAGTCAGCACTTCTGTGTGACTTTAACCCCATGAAGCCAACTGCTTACTGATAAGGTTGTACCTTCTGTACTCCTGTGCAGTGGGGAGACTTGGCCCTGTTCACCAAAGGTTTCACTGCATGTCTGTGGTCAGCCTTTCATTTCCCCTGCAAGTTATTTTATGATATATCTGTAATCTTCAACTATGGGGTATTATCACAAGTGTTTGATTCAGAAGAGCTAGAGGACCATGTTGGCTAATTCAATACCAACATGTACGCTATTTTTCAGCTAACAAAGTACTTTCCAGTATATTAACTCATTCGAAACTCCTGCCAATTCTGCAAAATAAGTATTCTCACTCCCACTTTACCAGTAAGAAAACTGAGGTTGGGAGCTGTTAACAATTTGTCCAAAGTCTCATAGCAAGTGGCAGAGGCAGAATTTGAATTTAGATCTTCTGACAAAGTGACATGGCCCTGAGGAAAGAAATTCAGAAATAAGAGAGGACAATTGTGGGAATGCATTGGAATGAGAGGAAGGTCCATATGACAGCTGTAAAACTATTTCAAAGAGAAATGAAGATAAATTAGAATTAAGCTATCTTTTAATTATACATTTACCAGTGATCCGTCACTGGGAAACAACTAATACATAGAGTACCAATTTCCAGTAAATATAAATGGCAAATAAGGCATTTAATGAATTGCAAATGACAGTGTTTCTAAAAGTATTTATCAATCACGAGTAAGGGCCTTCACATTTATTGGTCATATATTTCATTTCAGAAAAGAATCTAACAGAATGGCTTAAAGAGGGTCCAAGGATGGTGCAGATGGTGACTGGGAAAGTAGGCATGAAAAATAAAATTTCTGCTTTATCCATTTCAAACATGAAGGGAAGACAAGAGAGAAGGAAAAGATTCGCAAATGAGGTTTAAAAATCGCCGGGTAACTGATGAAATGTTAAGAAAATTGCAAATTCATCAACCAAAAGTTATGTTCTTGGGCCAACTAAGAACAAAGAAAGTGAAAAGGAAAGACCCTTGGCTAGAAGTAAGGAGCAGTTCAGAGAAGACAAAGAGAAAAGGACAGAGGGCTGGAAGAGTCTCCATGGTTATGGAGAAGCCTCCAACATTGCCAAATTTCCCCAGAGAGGAAGCCCATCAATTCACATGGTCTCAGGTATTTTCCCTGACCAGAGTTTTATTCAAAACAAAGGTCAAAAGAAAAAGTACTCTCGCACTCCCTTCCCCTACCTCATCCAAAAAAGCATTACGTGCCTTTGGTCAACGGACTGATTTTAGTATCATTATGAAGTCTTAAGAGTTTGTTCTGGATGTGTTGGTAACCCACCATTCAAAGAATTCAGGGCAGAGTGAAATTATCAGGGGCCATAAACCTAATAGCATCTCTCGAGCTATTACAGAAGGCGTGGTGCAGGAAAGCAATAACTGCCATTGTAAAACTGGATAAAAGAATCAGAGCTGTAAGGAAGGGTAAGAAATGTCTACAAATGGTTAACGTAATTGGCCAATCAAATTTTGCCTTTCTTCTAATGTTTAAATTACCCAATTATTTTACCCATTTATATACCAGGGTGGAAATGTCTGCAACCAACTCTGAAGCAAACCGAATTGCCTTTTTTTCTAAAGAGATTGAAGGATTCAACTTCTCATTCAAATAACATTGCATATTTATGAAGCCAGAGTCTAATTAAATTACATCAGTCATCAATCTGCTTTTGTTAACCTCCTTTGCACAGAACTGTTAATAGAGACGTGTGAATCCCCAAATATGAATGTTTAAGTCTTGAACTCTTAGCACTGTTTTCTAAACAGATCCTCTTAGAAGCACGTCCGGTTTGCTCCGCCTTGCACATCCTCTCTCTCCCACACACCTATGTTTTTCTTCCACAGCCTTGCTTCTGCCATCCAGTCTCCCACCTCACAACTCCCATAATCTGAACGGCAAAAAAGTGTGAATGAGCAAAAACCAATTTTGTTATTACTACCATTTTCTTCTGCTTACTCTCAAAACAGAAGCTGCATAAGGGAGAAATCAGTCACATATAAAATTATTCAAAGAATCTTTCATACAAAATCATTCCCAAAAGGGAAGCTTCCTAAACATTAACTGAGGGCCCCGTGACAGCTCTGCCCTGGCCTTGGGCCTTCATCTCCTGGGGGATCTTCTATTTTATCTCAATGGTATCTAAGGAGCTCTATAGCAGAAACAATATTTACCAGTGAGAATGAAATGAGTGATTTCTGCATAGTGAAAAGGATGGCCCTCTACTAAAGATATTCCACTCCCAGAAAATAAGTTACGAAACTTCCTCTGATAGCAAAGGGTATGTGTCTTCTGGTAGCTAAGAAATCGCTTCCCTGTTCCACGCCTCGTCTTCCTTATTTCAAGCCTCAGTTGCAGAATAGAATCATTCTATTTTCTCTCGTTGACCATATATTTTGCTGCAAAACCCCTCTTGCACTGCAGCTTATAACACTCTTAAAATACACAGATTATCTCAAATATGTGTGATTCTATAGCCCCACTCCTGAGGCTAGAAAATTATACTCTCGGTTCCTAGCATTTTATATTTTATATTCATCTTACACTGGCATTATAATCAAAATAAACATTCAAAAGCTCTTATGAAAACATGGCTTTATTCTCCTTTTTTAAACATCTGAACCACCTTATCCCTTTACACCTGGTTTGAAGAAAATTCTAAAAATTAGAAAATGCAAGTGATCATTTTGAAAGAAAAAACAAAGGGGCAATTAGAGTAATCGTTGTTGAAATAAGCAGCAGAATCCAAATGAAATTCCTCAGAGGATTTGGGCATCATGGTTAATAATTTTGAAACGTACAACTTAAACTAAAACTGAAGGAGGGACCCTCAAGTGTCCAAAGATCCACACAGAACACATTTTAAAAGTACACACTCATGCCTTGTTGCCGGCTGAATCCTGTCTTTCAGTAAAGCCATTCTCCTTCACCACAAGTGCACAGAAACGTCTATGTTTCTTCACATGGTCTGTTTTGGTGTCCATCCCACTGAGCTCAACGAAACCTCCAGAACCACTGGGCACCTTGAGCCAATGTGCACTCAGGTGCAACTGAACATACCTGGACCATCCAACAACATCCAATACGTTTATTTAATGCATCTTCCTGTATAAGGAAGTGAGTGACTGATAGCATTTATTAAAACCAGCCAAGCACAAGGGTCACTGGCATTCAACATCCAAACTTTCTAAAATATAGGACAATTCCAGCCTGAAAACCTACTCTGCTTTTTTAACATTCCTGGGCTGAGACATCTATTTTTTTACAATTCATTTTCCATTTTCCCTCCTTGCCTTCTCTGGAATTTCCAGCACTCCCTTTGCATGGGAAGGTTAGTAGAGCATTTGTGTCTGGGATTTCTAGAAAACCAAAAGACAAAAGAAACTAGCAATATTAAAGGGCTCTCTCACCAAGCAGCTGGTGATTCTCGTTTTGTTTGGGTTGTTTTTGTCGTTGTTTTTTAATCTGAAAAACATTACTGTCTCCTTAGAAATGGCTACCAGATCAAAATGGTCAAAAAGATATCACAGCTCCTGGACTCAAAAGATCATCCATTCTCTGTGATGAAGTCTCCTCAGCAGTGGCCTTTCACAACTAGAAAGCTCTTATATATTACTGACACAAAGGTCAGAAATCATAGGCAGAAAGCAAGTTCATGGAGCCAAGTGCTAAGAAAATATTTCCAAATTCCAATTCTGTGCCTGTAAAAACAGAAAGGAAGCCATACATTAAAACATATACAGACCTGGAATCACCCCCAAAGATAGCATTTGGAGCCACCTTACTAACTCTGCTACCTCCCTCATTCTTTAATCAAAATGATCCCCTTCTTCCCAGTTTCTTATATCCAGGACTCACTGCTCCCCTCTGCCTGAGCCCCACCCCCGGAGATTCTGATTTAATTGGTTTGAGGTAGATCCCAAACATTGGTATATTTGAGCTCTCCAAGTGATTCTATGCAGCCACACTTGAATCACTGTATCTTCTCTTAATTTGTCCACTGCCTTCTCCCCCAAAATAGAAAACAAACCAAAATTAAAAAAAAAAAAAAGGACTAGGTCTGAGACCTTATTAGCCCTCCGCTTATTTAAATCCCACAGATTACTCAAGGATGCAACTAGCCGAATACTTCATTGCAAGGTCCAAGTGATTCAGATATTAAAACAGTTGAGGATGGGCGAACAGGACTTGGTTTTAGATGTTGCACACAGAGGAAAGACTCGTAAAGTTGTGGCTTGCTTTCCTTGCCTTAAAAATACACTGATGACCTTGGGCAAATGTACAGTCACAGTGCATTGTTCAGAAAATGTGAATCTGAATCCAGCACCATTCACCAGTAAGTTGTAAGGTGTAATTAGCTTGTGATTTCACGTAATGAAGTAATGAAGCCTCTCCTAAATCATCCATTGAACAAAGATTTGTAGAGTTCCCTAAATAAAATTAAAAACATAAAGTGATGGAAAACCACTGATGACTCTGGGAAGAAAGTGGAAGACAGGAGATAACCAGCGCTTGTCATAGAGAAGATTACTCATATAAACTGAGGCAAAATTCCTCTTTACTAAGCGTTGTATGAAATCATCTCTTTAAATGAAGGTGTCCTCTAACCAAAATCTTATTACCCTTATGAGCTCTGGAATGCTCCAGCAATGTAATGTTCCACTTTTATTTCTGGATGAAAAAAAATAAGGCAGTGGAGTGTTCAGATTAAGTTCTTAGGCTTTGGTGTAAAGCAAATCCAGACTGGATCCTAGCTCTGTGCTCGGAACTGAGGGGCCTAGAGCAAAGGACTCACGTGTCCCCAGTGCCCTCATTGCAAAACCAAGATACCAATATTGCCTACCTCACAGAGGTGTGAGAATTAACCTCATAATACCTGAACACTCAATAATCTTCACTAGTACTGACACTTGTTGTTGTTGTAAATTATCTCCATTTTACAGATGAAGCAACTGAGGCACAGAGAGGATAAGTAGTTTGTCCATGGCCACATGGCTTGGCAGTAGTAGAGCCAAGATGTCAGCCTAAACAATGTGTCTCCAGAGTCTACATTCTTAATCCCTCCCTAGCATTTTTTTTTT
>NW_006770909.1:5261122-5273946 GCF_000442215.2 Lipotes vexillifer
CACTGTTGTGGCCTCTCCCGTTGTGGAGCACAGGCTCTGGACGCGCAGGCTCAGCGGCCATGGCTCACGGGCCCAGCCGCTCCGCGGCACGTGGGATCCTCCCGGACCGGGGCACGAACCCGCATCCCCTGCATCGGCAGGCAGACTCTCAACCACTGCGCCACCAGGGAAGCCCACCTAGCATTTTTAATATTCTATAATTTTTAGAAGCACATTAAATTTACACAGCTCATTACAACTTACAAAAGCTTACACATATGTCCTCTTATTTTTAGCATTACTAGTCTGCAGGAAGCCAAAGCAGAGGTAGTTATTGCTCTTATCTTATACTTGAGGATACTGAGCTCAGAGAATTAGAACCCTGCCCAAGGACACCAGGCTGATGTGTAGCAAAGCTGAGACTCAAACTATGTCCTGACTCCTTGGCCAGCATCAGCCATCAGAAAACAGGCCATGGTACCCAGAATATTCTGGACTTTTGAGATGAACACACCTAAGAAAAAAATCAGAACCTATCTTCAAAGTGGATAGGGCTTAAAATGCTGCAGAGAGTATTTTCTTCTTAGTGAAGTTATTACTAATTGTCAAGTCTACATAATGAGATGTTATGATGTCATCCAGGCAAATCAGGCAAGAGCGTTAGAAGGAAATAAATGGTGGTGGTCCATTCACCCTGGAAGCAGTGTACAAGTCCTGGCCAATGCCACAGATTCACTTGGAAGGTTTCCTAAGGTGCAGCGCATTGTATTAGGTATCAGAGTGTTTTCTTTTCTTGAGAGTAAAACCTTGGTGACTGAGAGATTACCATCACTCAAGGGCAGGAAGAGAGATCTGATACATAGATCATGAGGCCCTTTGAAAGCCCTGGATGGATATCGCTTTTTACCTTGACATTTCCCACCCCCTTCAGTTTCATCTACCCAGTAATTTTAGGTCAAAGAAACAAAGATACAATGGTACTTCATGAGTCAAACAACATCTATGCTGCTGTTTTAATGTTGCAACATTATCAACAAGGATGCTTAGATCACTAGCGTCTTATGCATTCAGGCACATGGGGAGCTTGCTCAGGATTTCAAACTGTGCCCAGCGGTAATGATGCCGGATGCACTGATTTCTCTGCCAAACCTAGAGGCTGGAACATTAGCTCAGACACATACACACACAGCACAGCACAAAGTTTAGTAAAGAGAACTGGAAGAGAGGGGAGTGCTTTTTATTCTTACTTCTGTTTTACAAACAACAAAATCACATGCCGGCCTGAGAAACGAGCCACTGCTCTGAGCTCCTATCAGTCTTTGGGTACAGCACTATCTTCTACCAGATGAAAACTGAGCCTAAAAGCAAGATGCACCTTTTGAGCCATGCAGACTTCAGTTTGGGCATCAGATCTTTGCTCTCAGACACAGCTACAAGTGGCAAGGAGTTGGAGGAAACGCTTGGAGAGCCTCCAAAAAGAATTTCTTCTTGAACTGTGATTGGAAAGTTTGCTCTAGCTGCACAAGGGATAAAATACTCTAAACTGGTGAAGGTGGGAAGAGCATTTTGCCCAGGTGCAGACCAAGGCTATGGGGCACACACCTCAAGCACTCTGCATCTTACTCCGTTCCTGCCATCAGCGTAACTACAGACAAATGTGATAGGTGGACCTTTCAAGAAATATTTTATTGTTCATCTAATATACAAATGCCCACCATCCTAGGCATTTGAACTCTCAGAAGATAAATTTAGAAATAGGTCTGTAAATGCATTACACACATGCAAACTTTTAACCCTCAAATTTGAAACATGTTTTTTTCTGAGCTTAGAGGGATATTGGTTAAAGAATTTTTTATCAGAATACATGTGAAATGAGGTACACTGTCAGTCACATACCACTGTCCAGATCATTGTGACTCAACCGGAGTAGGGCTGTGATCTTTGGGCTTGCACTTAGCCCACTGTACTGAAACCATCTATCCACATGTTCTGTCTCTCCCAATGGACTATAAGTTCCTCAAGTGCAGGAAACCAATTTTATTTCTCTTTGTATACTCAGTGCCCAATGCAGTGCTTGGCTCTGGCTGTTAAATAGGTGTTCAATAAATATTTGTTTAACTGGACTGAATTATGTGTTCAGAAACCTAATTTGTTCTCTGATGCTGCCACCTACCTAGTGTTTACAGATCAAACCCAAAACTCCCACTCCCTCCATCTATAAAGGAAGATACACAAAAACCTTTGTGCTGGCCCCTAGGCTGTGGAGCCAGCTAAAAGTTTACGTGGTATCTGCAAGTGCATTCTACAAAATGAAACCAATGACAATACTTTTACACCTTGTCTGCTTCTGCCCTAGGTTAGAGAACCAGGGAGATTGAATATGCCAGCCATAAGCATCAATGTGCCACACTTCAAACACTTAATAAACATTCTCCTCTCAACACTCTCTGCTCACATGCCACCTCCTCAGAGAGGTCTTCTTCAACCACCCTTCTAAAGTAAGTCCTGACTGCTCTCTAGCAAATTACCCTACTTTAATTTCCTCAATACCACAAGTCAACGTCTGGAAGTATATGACCATACACATTTATTTCCCCCAGAATGGGAGCTCTGTGTAGGCAGGGGCCTTGCCTCTGTGTGTGTGTGTGTGTGTGTGTGTGTGTGTGTGTGTGTGTGTGCTGCCACCTTCCCTTCACCTAGAATTACAGGCATTTGACAAACAGCTGTTGAATTAATGGATAAGAGATAGTCACCAACAGCAAGTATTTATAAAGGTATAAAGGCCTGGTTTTGTTTTCAAGTATCTTGAATGGAAACCATATCAGCATTAACACGTAAGTAATTTAGTGAGGCAAGCAATGACCTCCACATCTGACAGGTAATTAAGAGAAATGAAGTTTGGTATTATTTTCAAATAGAAGACCCCCAATACTTGGAATGGCACTGCAGCTTGTTGGGTATATGGCTTCACAATGTTAACAATATATGTGGAGAAGAGACTCATGAAACCACAATGTGGTCACTGATGTGCAGCAACAGGCACACAGTGATCTTTCTCTCAGTTAATAAACCATTGTCAGGGGTATGTTTGTCAAGTGCTGATGTTCAATATTTTCAGGAAAGTGAGTGTTTCTAGGATTTTGTTCATTGTGCCTTATATATACTAGGCATTCAATAGCTAGTTATTGAGTTGATTTGATTGATTTCATTTCAAATATGCTTTGAAAATGTTAACAAGAGTAATGCCCCATGGAACAACTTTTATGCATCCATGAAAAAAAAAATTTGAATTTGGAACAAATACTGTACTCTAAGGAATCAAAATTGCAAAGTAAATTAATTCTTAAAAAGATTTATATGACTAAATTTTGATTCCTTGAATGATGCCTTTTCAAATCCAATCTAAAATGTCTAGTGTGTTTTTAGTCTAATATAATCCAATGAGCTTTAATAAGTAAAGTTGTTCCCACTAGAACCAAAACCCAGCTATTCCATTTTTGTAAACTTCTGTGTAAAGGAATGGGATGAACTAATTTTTTCTGAATTTTTTATATTTAATCAACAACATCCTTGCCAAAGAAAACCGCTTTTCAGAAGTCTCTCTAGCCTGGTTTATAACTTATAATCAAAAACTAGAATTTTGCATCTGATGGGCTTTAGTGTGTAACATTATACTGTCATATTTTTGATGCTATAGTTAAAAGTAAGAGACAGTTTCCATTATAAAACTTTTCCCATAGCATGCTTACCCAGAGAAAATCTTTCCAATTCATAGGTTAGAAATTATTGTGGGTAATTTTTTTAAGAACACGAATAAATTTTTGATTGGCTTCCAATAACCTTCTGCATTTATCTAGTCCCATCAGTTGGTTTAAGCTGTATATACAGGATAGGACAGAGTGATAATAACGTACATGCAAAGAAATCGTAATTTAAAAACAAAAACAAAAACTTGAGATTTGAAACCCTGACAACTTACTTGTCCTTATCCAGTTAGGGGTATATGAATTGATTTCAGCTATAGCCTGTTCTGAGCAGCAGCAGAAAATGGACATGGGCATAAATGTGAAGTCCCGAACAATCCAGGAAGCTTGAAATATCCGTCATATATCACAGTGGATCTCACAAAGATGTACCTTAGCTCTGGCTTTGACCCTTGGACCTCAGTGGGTAAAGATGCCTGGAAATCTGATCTGTCCTGACAGGGTGAGGCAGCCCTCCATGACCTTCTCAAAGCCCCACTGTGTCCACGGCTCAGAGGCCAGCACACTTCACCCTGAACTGTGAGCTTCCTTTAATTGTACACTTCACTTTCATTTTCCCTTAGAGTCCTGGTTTGGGGAACTTCTCTGCCCTGTTCTGAAAACGGGAAACTACTCAAATGTCATCCATAAGGGAATGGTTCAGTAAAATGTGTCACATCCAAACAGTGGAGGATCTGCTGCCTTTAGAAGAATGGGTTAGATTGATACATAGTGACGGGGAAGGGTCAAAGGTATATGATTAAGTTTTTAAATAGAAAAAAGCAACTTGCTGTAAAAAGTTATAAATTTATATATATATATATATTTATATACATATATATATATATATGCTAATAGACGCACCACACTAAACGGTGTATAGTAGCCATCTGCAGGCAGTGTGTGACAAAAGAAGGTAAACTACCAAGAACTTTCATTTCCTGTGTGATGATTTTTGCAGTTTTTAAATTATTAGAAGAAGTATAAATTTTGTAAGCAGAAAAAATGTTTCTAAAATAATGAAAAAATATTGATAAAGACTTAAAAGACGTTATATAACAAACATACTAGGGTACAGCAAGTCTGGTCACATGAGTGAACCATTATAATACCTATGGCTGGAATTTAGAAGTCCATGAACCACTGAAATTGTATGAAAACTTGTATGCATAGTTGTATTTTCTAGAGAGAGACTCCATACCTTTTATCAGATTCTTGCAGGGGTCTGAGACCCAGAACAAGGTTAAAAACCATGATGCTTCCAGAAACAAAGATAGTTGCTCAATCCCTCCATTTTTGTTATCATCGTATCATGAAACATTTTATTACTAAATTTCATAGCTCCTGCCAAAGGTAAAGTCTATAATCATCACCAAAGTATAAAATCGTGGTTCTTCCTACTGTATAGCACAGGGAACTCCACTCGATCTGCGGTGACCTAAATGGGAAGGAAATCTAAAAAATAGGGGATATATGTATACATATAATTGATTCACTTTGCTGTACTGCAGAAACTAACACAACATTGTAAAGCAACTGTACTCCAATAAAATAAATAAATATGTAAAATAAAATTTAAAAATCGTGGTTCTTAGTCTCTTCCCTTATTTAAAGGGCCTCCTAATGCCTTAAAAGCAGTTCTAAGAGCAGGACAAAAAGTCACACCCCACTGATTAAATGTAATAATGCCATTTTCAGCCATATGCACAGACCTAGAGGTTGTCATACTGAGTGAAGTAGGTCAGACAGAGAAAGAGAAATATCATATCATATGGCTTATGGGCGGAATCTTAAAAAAAATGATACAAATGAACATGTTTACAGAATAGAAACAGACTCACAGACTTAGAGAACGAACATATGGTTTCTGGGAGGAAGAGTGGTGGAAAGGGATTGTTAGAGAGTTTGGGATTGACGTGTACAGGCTGCTATATTTAAAATGGATAACCAACAGGGTACTACTGTATAGCACAGGGAACTCTGCTCAATATTCTGTAATAACCTAACTGTGAAAAGAATTTGAAAAAGAATAAATACATGTATATGTATAACTGAATCACTTTGTTGTACACCTGAAACTAACACAACATTGTTAATCACCTATACTCCAATATAAAATAAAAAGTCACACCAGGCTGGTCTTGGGAGAAGAAAACTTCTAACAGGAACTGAAACCCTGCAACCATTCAGAGCTTGAGGACAGTTATCCAAGGCACAAAGAGCCCTGTTTTCTCCACAAAGATGAGAGATTTGTAAAATGGTGGGTGGGGGAAAGGGGTGTAGGGATTCAAGGGGAGAAAGACATGGTTGCATTTGAATTAAGGGGGCCCCACTGGGTGGGTGGGATTAATTTGATCAGTTAAATAAGATTTAATGCAACATCATTTTGTCAGCCTTAAATTGAAAGAGGCTTTCATTATAAATGAACATTAAAATATGCAGCAAAATTATTGTTGCTATGATCTATATTAGTACTGCCTGAATTAGAGTTAGAATTTATCTAAAAACTGGGCTTCTGATGACCTTTGTGAAGCTGACTACCCCCAAGTCCCCAGGAATTACATGAGTCCACAAACTGTTTCACCATCTCTACCTCGATTCCACTGACAGTCTCCAGAACCAGGTACAGTACAGAGTTTGATAAACCTTAAGATCAAATGTGGATCAATAACAATTTGTAATTTAAGTGAGAAGCCATGGGTTATACCTGCACTGGCAAAATGAGTAGCATTTATTGGTGAAAATTAGGAATAATACTCTACTTTCCAAATGTGCTTTCCAGGTGGTTTATCACTGTCAAAATAAGCCAACTGTGGATTTAGTATGCAATTGAAGTGTCAAATATCCCAGAGTTCTAGTGCTGACATTACCTGACTACGAAGGTTTTACAGGCAAAGAAATTGAAGGGGTTCACATAATCCACCAAAGGCCATCGCTAACCACCATCACCTAACTGTACTGATATCTGCCATATACAAAACATAGAAACAGGCACTGTACAAAACAGAAATGGACTCTCCAGGAGTTTTACAGTTTAGCTCGAAAAAGAAGGTACAGTTAGTGAAGACAAGGAATTTATAACAAAATGCCCAAATGACGATAGGTAAAAATAATTCCATAGTATTGGAATGAAAAGACATAGAGAAAGCACGTCTACAGGAGGGATGAGGATGAACCTCATGAAGAAGGAAGGGTTTAAACTAAATCTTAAAGGAGTTAGATATTGATGGTCAAAGTACAGTATGGGTAGGTCTACAGAATATGGCAACATCGTGGCCAAAGGTTGGAATATGGAAACACAAGACTAAGCTGACAAGAGTGAGAGAAGTAAAATGATTAAACGAGTCAGGTTGAGTGGACAAATTTGGATAAGGAGACAAGCCTGAACACTTTATAAAATAATAATCAACATGTTCTTAGTATATTTAAAGCACTTTAGGGCTTCCCTGGTGGCGCAGTGGTTGAGAGTCCGCCTGCCGATGCAGGAGACGCGGGTTCATGCCCCGGTCCGGGAAGATCCCACCTGCCGCGGAGCGGCTGGGCCCGTGAGCCATGGCCGCTGAGCCTGCGCGTCCAGAGCCTGTGCTCCGCAACAGGAGAGGCCACAACAGTGAGAGGCCCGCGTACCGCAAAAAAAAAAAAAAGCACTTTAAATGCATTAGTTCGTCAAATCCTCACATGAAGTAAATATCTTTAGTCTATAATTAAGGAAACTATGGCATAGAAAAATTAACTGGCTCACTTTTATTTCACCCAGTTAGCAAACGGTGGAGTCAGGATTCGAATCCAGGCCAATCTAACTCAGAACCTGGGCTCAGAATCACCATCTGACTCAAGAGTGGGAGGTCCTCAAAGGCCAGGCTAAAAATTCTGGGCTTCAGTATCAGGTGTAAAAATTGGGAGCTGGGTATCTCATAACCCTCATATAATGCTTACTAGCATGGTTCATCACTACTCTACAAGCATTGCTTTATCTGATGATTTTTCCAACAATGTTAACTGAAAGTAACAAGTATTTACTGACCAGCCCCTTGACTGTAGTGCTGATTTAGATTTACCGAGCTCTTCTTCCAGACTTTATTGGGAGAATCTGTTGTATCAGTATTCCGTCACCATACTTGGCGCTTTTAGTCCCCAAGATTTAATTTTACCTGTTCTTCACCCACCACTTCTGCTAGAAATACAAATCATGACAATAAACAGAATAATGTATGTTTATTTTCAAATGCTCCCTGACATGTATAATCTTCCTTCAAGGAGAGCCACTCTTGTCAAATAATAACATCCGTCCCTTAAAAACTGATTTCTCCATCTTAGGTTCATGTCTTAAAAGTCAGTTGGGTTCTTCAGCTACAGATGTACAGGACATCTGTAACATCTGGACCCTCCTAGGGGGCAGGGGTGAACTCTTCCTCTGTTATACCCACAGTAGCCAAATGACTTCTTTTCCTCTGAGGAAAACCACAGAAAACTGTCTCCTAATGATTTACTGCCCAACCCCTAGCCCACAAATCAAAGAATTGGGATGAGTGAGAAATAAGGAAGAATGGCAGCCAGTGGCTGTGAGATGGGGAGTGAGTGTTTCAGTTTATTTTCTTAAGCCAATTAATGATGAAGCAGCGTGGAGGGAGAGAAAGACACAACATGGCTGAGAAAGACTTTTTTTCCAGATAAATGGCCAGATATCAGATTCTGTAATAAGTACTTCCACCTATCAAAACACACACACACAGTAACTTTGGGGAGGAGGAGGAAGATAGAGATCTTAAAAATACAAGGTAATATCCAGGAAGCCTTGTGGATATCGTAAAATGTTGGAACTTTGAGGGACCTTTGGAAATCATCTAATCCAGACATTGCAAAAACCAGGGTCCATGAACTGTACACGACAGACAGAGGTGTTCGGTTGGGCCTGCAGAATGTTGTTTGTTGTTGTTTAAATTGAGTCAACATTTTAAAGTAGAGAAAAATTCACAGAATAATCCAGATATGTGGCTTCTCTTAAAAATGGAAGACCTACAGGTATTTTGTTTTTTTACAATTTGAAGGTTTGTGGGAACCATGCCTCAAGCAAGTCTATCAGTGCTGTTTTTCCAACAGCATTTGCTTACTTCATGTCTCTGTGTTGCATTTTAGTAATTCTCATTGTATTTCAAACTTTTCATATTATTATATTTGTTATGGTGATCTGTGATCTTTGGTGTTACTATTGTCATTGTTTTGGGGTGCCACAAACTGCACCCATGTAACACAGGGAACTTAATAAACGTGTGTGTTCTGGTTCACCGAAAAAAAAAAAAAAAAAAGGAAGACCTAGCAGCACTGGGCGCCCTTTCCCAAATAGCAGAAGCAAGCTGGGGCAGTTTAAGAGAAATCTTGAAGGCCCAGGTTTTGCCACAGCCCTACCACTGCCTCTTGTTCTGGAGTACAAAGGCTGGGCATCAAAATTTTCAATAAAAATAAGAGAGCCAGCGCTTAGTGCGCATACCACCTTGCCTCACTCATTTGTCGTACCTGCCAACTCCCGAAGGCCTTTGAGTTTACAAGCTCTGCTCTAGTCCAATCCCCTCATTTAGAGAAGAGCAACTCAGCTAGAGTAGTAAAATGACTTACAAAACTCAGTGCCTTAAAAGTAAAATTTTCATACACGAGGGGTCCTGACAAACGGAAGATACGCACAACTGAATTTAGGCTGTGTACATGCACCTGGGGAGCAAAGCTGACATCTCAGTCACTTTATTCACACAGCGCCCCTTCCCTCCCCCAAAAAAGGGCAAAGGAAGATTCTCAAGTTTTCAGAATAAATGTACTGCCTAGTTTGGCTTGGTGTAGACAGTTTTGATGTGCCCAAATTTTAGATATGACTCCCATTTATCCTGAGGGTGTGATTTATGAGGGGACATACAAACTGCTTACTATATACATGCAAATACTTCTAAAAATGAGACTGCATAAAAACAGAACGGGGAGGAGGGGAGGATGTCTAAAAATTCCTCTTCAGAAAATGTAACTGATCTATCAGAAAGGAAGTGACTGAGATTTATTGAATGACAGCTTGTGACTGAGGTATGATGGGTACATTTACTCCATTTAACCCTTACAGCAGCCCAAGAAAGTGGTACTGTAACTCTTACTTTACAAGTAAAGATCCTTGAGCTCAGAGTCATTCAATAGCTTGAAGATGACCTGGCTATTCAGTCAGGGACCACACCCAGATGCAGTCTCTGATGAGCACACTGGTAATGTTCATGACCAGGAAACGTGGCTCATTCCTCCTCCCCAATATTTTTTTCCTAAGCCTGCCCGTCGCCAAAGCCCACCAAGGGCTATATACAAAGACTTTCATAAATGTCACACTTTGAAC
Source organism: Lipotes vexillifer (assembly GCF_000442215.2). Classification (NCBI taxonomy): domain Eukaryota; kingdom Metazoa; phylum Chordata; class Mammalia; order Artiodactyla; family Lipotidae; genus Lipotes; species Lipotes vexillifer. The sequence continues at coordinate 5,271,209 of NW_006770909.1, forward strand.
AACCTTAACTTACAAAATTAATTCCTTTACGCAGGTACTTGAACAAGGTTAAGAAAGCTTTGGTCCTTCCTATTATATAGCCAGCGAGGCTTAGGCAGGTGTTACTGCAAGAATTAATAAAAGTTGCTTCTCTAAATAAAATTTCTCCTTTAGAATTGTTTCGAAAGTTAGTCGTCAAGGATTTAGCTGAATACACAAGCCAAAAGCAGCACATTTGTGGATGGATAAGAATAATAACTAAAATCAAAGTAAGAAGTAATTCAAGAATGAGAGCTTTTGAAGAGTCAGGAATTTGATTAAAATTCACTTGCTTTTTTTTCTATAATGAAACAGTTCTTTAACCACAAAACAGCTTTTATAATAATGCAGAAGAGTACGGTTCCAAGTAAAACACTCCCCCCATTTTAATCATGGCTATTATTTTTGAAAATGAAAATGGCTGAGGTCATTGTAATCTATTTTAGGGTTTGCATGGGTTGGAGGTATTTTTTTCTTGGCTTTGAGATCTCCATGTTACCAGCTAAATGTTATAGCTTTTGCTATGTACCCTTTCAAATCCCATTCTTTTTAATAATGTTGTCCTTTATCCACATAAATTAGAGTGAATTCTACTTCCTTTCCTAACAACTCCAGATGGGGTCCACACTTTAAAGAGGACCAGAACTTGTGTTCTCTTTTTAATTAAGTGTGTACTTCTTAGAACAAGTATGTTCCCATCTGCATAAAAATGCTGTGGATGTTCAAATGCTGAGAGATGAGTAAAAACGTAGGATTCGTGTGGTCCATTTCAAAACCATACTGAAATATTAGGATAACACATGTGTATCTACCCCTTCCAACTTACAAAGGCAGACAAAGATAGATGAATAAAAATGCCCAGAAACAAAACTCCATCTGGGCAGAGTTCCACACCTGCCAATGCTTATGGAGTGCAGAAGCCTACAGATAGCCATTTAGGACACATCAGTGAAGCTCTCTGTCCTGTAGGACCCAGGAGGCAAAATTATCAAATATCTAAAGACAGTACAGTTACACAGTCAAGCCTCCCTTTGGATGTGATTAATATTGCACTGACTTTCTGAACTTAGCTTGGTTTTTTAATATAATTCACTACCACATCACACAGAACAGCCCAAGATCCCTCTAAATAGCACCTACTCAGCCACACGTAAGAGAATGTCTTTGCAAAACACACATGTTGTTCAGGTCTGCCTATTAAAATGCCTTACGCTCTGTTTGTTTGTTTATTTTTTTAAAAATCAACTTGCAAGGCCAATGTAATAAGATGCTGTAGCTTTTATGGAAGAGGTGAAATAATTTTAAACACAGACACACAATGAGTTTATTTATTTAGAAACTTGTTAAATAGAGTCTGGGAATTCAAATATTCAATGTTGACATTGTACAGAACTGGCCAGGAGCCAGAACCCAGTCTCCAGAGGGACCCATTGGACAAGGAATTCAGGCCTTTCTCTCCTCCCACTTGAGTTAAATAGGTAGAGACCATTAGTTATACCCACAGCAATATCTGAACCGCACTCAAATAAGCTGCCCTAGCCAGGGCACTTCAAAGGAGGGTAAGTGTGTTTAGCTTTTTAGTGCTGAACTGGAGCAATATGTCACACTTTTGAAAGAGTTTTGTAAACAGTTTCTTCCTTATGTAGAAACGTCTCTGAAGTTTCTTGTATGGCATGTAAGCAAAGGTAATTAACAAGGATTACACTTTTTTCATTTACTGGGGGAAAAAATATCATACCCATCTGTGTGCAAACTGGGGATCTGGAAGAAGAAACATGCTGTTTCTCTCTTCCTTTCTCCCCTCTCGTGTTTTGTTCCATTTGTTTGTCTCATTTTTATCCTCTTCCTCACACTTCTTCTCACTACCCAGCCAGTTTCCTTGAGACCTTCCCTGGTAAACTCAGAAGGCCAGAAGAGTGGGAAGGGGAAAATCTAATTTTAGAAAGAGGACCTTGGCAAATGGAGTGGGAAGGGAACTAATGATTCATACTGGGCCACCCAGCCGAAAAGAAAAGCAGACTCCACAGATCTTTGTAGAAAGGGCCTAGAGCCTCGCTTCCAGCCCAGGAAGGGTTAACCACCTCTCCAGAAAAATGAGTGCGACGACTGTCTCTTCCCGCCCCATCTCCCCACTAGCCCCTCTCTTCCCTGCCGGGTGGGCTAGGAAGGGGCCTGTCCTGCCAGGAAGAGTGAATGAGTGTGTGCCCGCCCTCCGCACTTGATGTTCCTGAGTGTGTGTGAGGGCCCGTGTGTTCCTGTCCTGTACACGGTCAATGCAAACCCGGCTCCGAGGGAAGCAGCGCGCCAGGCACGCAGCACCTCTGAGGATGAAGAGGCAAGAATATTTCTGGCCTGAGCTTGGGAGCCAGGAGCCCAGCAGCTGGAGGAGGGAGGTGTGGGGAGGCCTGGGGGAGCACTGCCTCCCTGCTCTCTAGGGCCTCCCCAGCTCCACCCCCAGGCCCCATCACAGCGGGTTCTGACGGGAGGGGTGGGAGGGTGTACCCAGCTCTTGGGAATAGGGCTCTGCCAGGCCCTGAGTACCTTGGGAACAGGGTAAGAGCCATTGGCCAGAAGATGACAAGTCAAGTTTCCCCACTTCAGGGCCCGCTTCCAGCAGAGGCAAAACGAAGGAGGTGTGGGGAGAGAGGAGCCTGGGCCAGGCGTGCAGAGGGCAACAAGTCGGTGCTCTCTTGCCCTCCTTTGCCCTACTTGCCGGGGGG
>NW_006770909.1:5274131-5277963 GCF_000442215.2 Lipotes vexillifer
GGGACACGGAGCCGGGAGTCCCCAGCTGTGTGGCCTTCCTACCCCAGGCAAATTCTGCAGCCTCGGATAACCTGGCCCCAACTCGGAGAAATGAAATAAAATAAACTCCCAAACGACAAGATGGTTAAAGAAAAACTGCTTAGAATTATTACCATCAACTTTTTAAAAAGAAGAAGAAAGTAAAAGTGTCATGGAATGACGCGTTAATTGCTATTCGATTAGTGTCCTATGTGTTGAATGTCTGCGGAGGAGGCCGTGCCCCGGGCAGTAAGGAGAGGAGTCTGCTCAGAAAGCCTGCGAGCTGGGCTCCCCCCGCAAAAGACACAATCACGCACACTTATACACACACCGCCACGCGCATCGTCACCCAGACCTGCGACTCCTCAGCCCCTACAAATAAAAACCTGAAAAAGGAGCCTTTTATTCCAGGCTTCCTGCCCCTGTAGCTAATGAACCGTCCCCTTCCACAGTGTTGACGATGAGTGTGAGGGGGAAATGAAAAGCGTTGTTAACCTTCCCCTAAACACAGATTTTTTTTTTTTTTTTTTTTTTTTGGCGAAACACATCAAAATGCTGCAGGAAGACTGCGCTTCAAGTGCCAAATGCAATAAAGAAGTCCTAAGCCAGGGTAATGGTCAAGTAACGGCAAATAAACCACCTTCCTAAAAGGGGCCTCTGCCTTGGTAGGGCAAGCGCTTTTTCCCTCCTCAAAAGCAGTCTGAAGTAAACAAATAAAATACGTGTTTTAAAGAAAGCTCTGTGTTTTAATCTGAGTTTTTTTAAGGATGAAGGAAAACGCAAGTAGTTGGGCATCGGGGCAGTGGAGGCTGGAACCCGGGCTTGAGGTTCCTTTACTATCTTAGGGATTGGGCTGCTGAGGTGAGGAATTAAAGCGCGAGAGGAAGGGTCGTCATCTACCTTACCTACTTCAGAGCCTCTTTTAAAACAGACATCAAGTGTACAAGTAACAAGTGCCCCCCCCCCTCCCGCCTTGCCGGGGTCTTGCTAATCGCATCGCCTTCTGGGTCTTTACGAGACTTCTGCGGGCCCGGTAGCTAAGGCGGAGGGAGGTTATTCGTTGCAACTCGTTCATTGCTGTGATTGAAACCCTGCCGGGTGTCACTTTAGGGAAGTGGGGTTCCTTCGGTGTTTTGGGCCCTAGACATGCTGGGCAGATCCAGCTTCACTTCTTTCCCATCACCAGAAGAAAACAGTTGCAACTGGCATTTCTGGCACGGCCCAGGTGCTGTCCTAGCCGCCCAAGAAAACGGCTGGGAAGCCTCACGGCGCTGCCAGAGCCTACTTGGCTTTAGTTTTCTTTTCTTAAAGGTGGGAATAAAGGCCAAGGGCTTTAGACAGTACAAATGTCAATCTTCTTGCTTTTCCCTTCTTTATTTTTTTAATGAAATGGTTTATTCCTCCCAAATGATTTGCAACCAATTTATCGGTTTTAACTCTTGTGTAAAAAAATAAAAACAAGCCCTGTAAGTTGGGAAGTAGGCTGTGCATTCAGTCTGAGTTTAACTTCAGCGGGTACTTTCAGGGTCTGTGGTCCCTAGTTTGAGTTCATGGAATGCTGTACCATAGCCAAGATCGCGACAGGACTTGGCCACCAAAGAAATTTACAAAACACGAAAAGAATAACAATCTATCAAGAAAACGACTGTTTCTAAGTGATTTGATTCCATTGCAGTGTTTACTTTTGCAACAAGAAAGGTGGTTTTGTTTTTTAATGTATGCTGGTTACACTGCCTCTTCCTAACCCAGAGAAAGAAAGAAACGCGTGCAGACACAGCCACAAAGTTTTCGTTAGATTCACAGCAGGGGTAACCGACTGTCTCCGCCATGCGCTAGGAAACTCACGCACTACGCTGGGGAAGGAAATAGCGCTTTAAAATACAAAAAAATCCTTAGTTTTAATATGATTTCCTTTATTACCCAGACTGCAACTGCAAGAATTGCATAAAGCAGCGCTCCTGTCTGAGAAAGGCAGCCGCGGTGGCAACAGCTGGAGCAGCGAGCGAGAACCTGAGGCTTAGCAAGAAAAGTTTGTAAGAGTTCGCATCTAGTTATCAGAAAGCCGCAGCAGCATCCTTAGAAACACTAGAGACAAAATAAACGGGTCTCCCACTGGATGAATGACAAGTATCATCAGATCGGAAACCGGGCTCGGTTTCTGGATGTTGCGTGGCCTGCGCGTGCGGGAATGTTTTAATACGGCAGCGTACAACTTGGTAATTAAAATAGTTGGAAAAGTTGCCCAAGAAATTCGAAGGGTTTTGTGTTCTGCTTTCACTTCGGCGGATACCAGGTACTGAGGCGCGCGAAGCGTTCGGCTTTCATTTCACAACTTAGGCAGCGCTGAAATCGGCTCTCCCACCCCCGCCTCGTCCCCCCAACCACACACACATACACACACACACACACACACACACACACACACACACACGCCTAACCTTCAGTCGGAATTGAAGCCCCCAGGCCTCCGAGCATATGTACATTATTCCTCCTCAGATGAAAATAAAGACATCGACCCCATTAAACGCAAACAGGAAAATAGGAGTTCCACTGGCGCGCTTTGACACGCTCCAAGCTAAGTGAAATGAACAATATCCGAAAGAGAAATAGATGAACTGATGACCCAAAGAGCCCTATACATAGGTTGATTCCCTGAGACCATTGCGAAAGGAAACGTATTTGGGCATGAGGGAGTGCTTGGGTGAGGACTGGAAGAAGCACTGGAAAGACGCCTATGATGACAGCATCTCGCCGGGCTAGACCGCGGACGCTTACCGCCAAAGAAACCGAGCCCGCCGAGGTGCCTCTGCCTGCCGCGCGGCTGTGGCGGGGGGGCCCAAAGTTGGGTGAGGACTGGAAGAAGCACTGGAAAGACGCCTATGATGACAGCATCTCGCCGGGCTAGACCGCGGACGCTTACCGCCAAAGAAACCGAGCCCGCCGAGGTGCCTCTGCCTGCCGCGCGGCTGTGGCGGGGACACCAAAGGCGGGAAGGCGCGGGGCGTACTTGGCTTTAATACGCAGGGGTGGGAGAGACTGGGGATTTCACTTGAGGGAAGCATCCCACCCCACCACCCCATCTCTACTTTCTCTGGTCCACAAGCAAAACAATTAGAGTTCTGTTTTCAGCGAGGGGAAGAGCGAACGGCGGCCTCTGCTTTTCCGAGGCTGCTCCAGCCCCGCGTGCTGACACCTTGAGGAGGTGCGCTTTGGACTGCTCCAGATTGCTCCAGTTCTCGGCACCGCTGGGTACCCTTAGACTCGAGGCAGAAGCATTTGGACAAACCCACTCCCGTCGCCTACAGTCCCGGCTGAGGCTCTAGCTTTCTCGGACAGTGTCGGCTCGGCGGGCAAGGCCGAGCAAAGTCACCCAACACTTCTGCGAGAAGAGTGGGGGATGGGCGTACCGCCGCCCCCGCCCCGAACTCGATCGCCCTTGTCCCGCGTGACGAAGGCCGCTCCACGCCGGGCAGGCAGGGGGCGCCGGGGAGGGTTAGTGACCCGAGACCTCGGCTACGTCCAGAAGTAGCGCGGGAGGCTCCGCCGTACCCTCTCCGCGGCCCAGTGTCCCTGCAGCCCGCCCCCTGGGGGTCACTCGGCGCCCAGCCAGCCTGGAGCTCGCGGGCCGGAGCGCGCCCTTTCGGCCTCCTTCTCCTCGGCGGCTGTCGCCGCTGGCTGTGCGCCCTCCACTCCCGGCTCTCCAGGCGCTCGCGGGGCCTCTTCTCTCCCCACCTGCCCGCAGCTCTGCTGAGTCGGTAGCTCGGCTCTGCCCGTGCCCCCCCCCCCCCCCCCCCCCCCCACCCCACCCCCCCCC
>NW_006770909.1:5278306-5292024 GCF_000442215.2 Lipotes vexillifer
GACGCTCGCGTCTCCTCTCCCCTCCCCCCACGCCCCACCCCACCCCTTCCCGCTCGCTCTCGCGCTCTCTCCTCCCTCCCACCCAGGTCTTTGCTGCCCCCACCCCGCCCCCACCCCGAGGTTGCCACAGCTGGTCCGTGCACGGGGTTTGAGGGCTGCCCCGGCTCCTCTGGCGCCCAAACAAGGAGCGAGAGCTCGGGCGGCCGGCGCGGAGGCTGGGACCGGCAGGTTGCTGGGTCTGCTCTGCGCCTGCCCTCCACCCGGGGCCCCGGCGCGAGAGGCAGCCCCGCGCTCCCTCCCGGAGCGCTGTAGACAGATATGCAAGATGGCAGAGGAGGGTGAAAGCCAATAGAAAAGTGATATTGCACCTACTTGTGGCCAGTTTCCTTGCCCTGCCTTTGGATCTCATGCTGTGCCCAGTCCTGCAGCCGCTGGTGTGTGGTTGGGTTTTTTTTTTCTTGGATCTTTTCCTTCTTTTGCTCTCCCTCTCGCTCCCTCCCTCTCTCTCTCTCTCTCTCTCTCTCTCTCACACACACACACACACTTACACACACTCACTCTCTGTCTTTCCCTCTTTCACTCTCTCTCCCTCCCTCTCTCCCTTTCTCTCAATCCACACTCGCTATCTCTCCAGCATTGTCAGTTTGGACACCTTCGCACATGCGCGCTAGACGCCCCTCCAACATCTCAACGCCGCCAAAAAAAGTTTGGAGCGATTTATCACTTTGATTTGGAGATCTTGTCAGATGGCAATCGCCGAGGAGGCGGAGAAAGGGAGCCACGGGGAGGGCGGCGGGGGGCGGGGAGCGAGCACAGGGAGTCGGAGGGGAGCAGGCACCTCGCCCCCCCCCCAAAAATGAAAAGACTAGGGCAAATGATTGATTTCGTGTTGGAATCAGCAGTAAGCTTGTGTTATTAGTATTATTGTTTATCCCAACATAAAGTGCAGGAAATTTTCTATACCGTCCTTGGGGAAAAGCAAGAAGTGGGGGGAGGGGAGAGGACGTTTAAAATCTTTCCCACACTAAAGAACTAGAAGGACCGGACTCTCGGCGAGCGATCCAGGAGAAAGTGAGAATCATCCTGAACTTCGGGAAATCTGCTGCTGCTGTTACTGCTACTGAAGCTATTGCGGCTTCTGCTTTCAAAGCAGAATAAATGTTTTTTCCTTGACTTTAGGTGTAATGCCAACGTTTTCTGCCATCCTTGTAACATATCAGTTGGTCTATTCTCACCAAGTAGTGACGATCACCCTTGATTCCCAGGTCCGGGAAAACTTGGGCATTTGACATCCAACACCTTCTGCCTTCCCTGAGGTCGGCTGTCACCTTCTGGCCTCCCCCACCGCTGCCCCCGTCGCCTCCTGCTGCAGCTCAGCCTGCCTGCAATTTCACTCACTCGCTTAAACCCACGACCTCCCGGGTCACAAGAAGGAGGAGGTGGGGGAGAAATCCCCCCACACCTCTTAAAAAATACATTGTTGAAATTTGCTTTAATTACAGGATTTACCAAAGAAGTGGGCACGCAGAAATGGGGACCTCTTAAAGGAGCTAGCTGTGTTCAAGGTATGAATCAATCCCAAATATGTATGGATTTTCTCTTGGTACAACCTCCTTGCACTAAACAATTTCGTTCAGTGCCTTCCATGAGCTATTTATGTCCCCATTAATATCTGTTGCAAACCCTGTCAGACACCATAAAAGAAAATTACAATCTTTTTGTCTCTGTGCTGCAACGATACATCCTTGATGTTCAAGTTAAAGGAAAGAGAAAAGAATATCAGGTCCTGGGCGAGAGTTTGGCAAAGGCAGAGTAGGGGAAGGAAGATAACTGAGAAGGCTCAGTTGTACCTGTTGTCATTTATTGTCACAACTAAGACTGGGGATGTGAATGAACAAATAGCAAGGGTCAACCCCAAAGGGTATTATCCATCAATGGCTTGCAGGAAATTAAAATTCGAAAGATTCACCCTGCCAGGGATACCCATCAACTTCTCTTTCTCCAGAGCTGTGTAATTCCAGGGGCATTTAGCTGTAAGATACAGGTCCCTGGAGAATCAAGCTACAGGTCCCAAGGGAGACAGATGTGTAATGTTGAAATGTGAGGAAGGGAAGTGGGGAGGCAGAGGAGGGTAAAGGAAGGAATTACACAGAGTAGGAGTAAAACAGCTTCCAAAAGAGACGGCTCTGGTGCCCAAACACATGGGCACAAGAGAACTCTATCATCCCCTCTGGACTAAAGAGGCAGGTTGGGGGTTTGGGGTGTTTCCAGTCCTTCTACAATTTCTATTGCCCTGTACATACAGGTGTTGTGCTTATACATTCAGCTGGTGCAAAAGCACCAGGCACTTCAGCACTCTGAATGTAGATGCCCAGGGTCTGTGATTGTGAGTTCACTGGCTTCCCTCAGTTTAGATGAAGGAGTGCCTTCCCTGCAACCAGTAAATGTCCTCGGTGGAAAAAGAGAAATGGGGGTTGAGAGCTTTCACCAAAGGGAGTAAAATCTCTAGGGAGAGAAACGCACTAGACTGGCCGTCAAGAAGTTCACAGAAACTGCTTCTGATCAATTTAAGGGACTCTCTGGGGACCCTCACCTAGGCCAGAGGACAGAGGAGCAGCCCGGAGGATCAAGCCCCTCCCAGCTATCAGAACCTAAAGGTCCTTGGCCTTCAGGAGGGGAGGTGGAGTCCACTAAGGACCAAAGAGCCCCTGGACAGGAGGAGGCTGTGCCTGGGACGTTTCATTTCACCTTCTCACTCCGGGGGGGATGGGGGGGCTGAAAAAAAATAAAAGCAGTTACCACCTTCCCCTCCACTTTTCTACTTGATTCCTTTCATCTCATCCCCAGGGGGTCTATATCCGGGTCCCACTGCAGAGAGGAGGTTAAGAGGAGGGACGGGGAATTTCCTAGGAAATGAAGGTACCATAGAATCAAACCCAAGATTAAATACAAGACCCACACGTGAAGCTGCGGTGGTTGTTTCGGCTGAGAAATTATAAACCACGTGGTGGGCCAGGGGGTGAGATGGGGGCTGTGAGGAGAACTGGGTGGGATATGGAAAACTAAAGAAAAAGCTGATGCCCCCAACTTCAAAGGTCTCCGTCGCTGAAGCTTTTCTAGAGGGTATGGGGTGGGGGGAGTGAGGCGCGGCTGGAGCAACCTCCCCTTCTGGTTTTTTAAAATCCCTGGGGTCGCGGTCGCTTCAGCGAAACGGTCTTTTGCCTGGTCTTTACAAGAGTTTCCGGACACGAGCGAATCCAACATATTCTAACCGAAATAATAAACACAAACTCCTCTGTGCCCTCGGGCCAAAGCATTGTGAAAAGATAAGGCATCATTCTTTTTGTTGTTGTTGCTGAACAAAAGTATTCACGAAATCGTCACTTTTATTTTCAAACCTGAAAGCTGGGTTTCTTTTCTTTTTTCTTTTTCTTTCCCTTTCTTTCTTTCTTTTTTTTCTTCCATTCTTTCTCTTTCTTCCTTCCTTCCTTCCTTTCTTTCTTTCTTTCTTTCTTCCTTCCTTTCTCTCTTTCTTTCTTTCTTTCTTTCTTTCTTTCTTTCTTTCTTTCATCATGTGCTTTCTGCCCTAAGTGAGTGTTAATAAAAGAACTAACGTGCTAGTTCAAGTGTGTTTAACCTGATGGAGCAAACGCCCAGCAGCAGCGGACTGCGCTCACCGCCTGCAGCGCAGGAGCCCCAGCGCGCCAAGCCCGGTGGGTTCCCACTCCCAAGTGCCTGGACCCCGTCAGTTCCACCTATGCCAAGTCTCAGCCGTGAGACACAAGCAGGTGACTTTCTGTTCAGCGGCCCCTGGGGTTCCCGACACCCTTTGACGTCCCGTCTAAGCTGTCGCTGGCGCAAGAGAAAGAGGCCTCCAACAAGTTGGCGGAGCTGCCCTCGCTGCCCGCCCCCACACTGTCCGCCTTTCCCTCTCCTGGTGCAATTCGTTTCCTTAAGGGGCAGTAGCATGTGTCCCACGTTTTCTTGCGTTTCCTCCCACGGAAGCGGGCATCCTGGAAGCAATGCGTCCTTGGAAAGTCGATGAGTTTACGGGCTGTTTGGATTTACTTGTTTTACTACTGTCATTTTTTTTTTCTTTCGGATTTTTTTTCTTTTTTTTAAAGCAGAAGCGGAGAACTCGAGATGGGAGTTGGAAGAAAGATGGGTCGTTGAAGAAGAGAACAGGACAAGTATACCTTTTTTTCCAACTATATTTCTCTAATGCTAGAAACAAAAAAGAACCGATTTTCAATACATTACATGCAACAGGAAATTTTCCTTTCCTCGCACCACGATTGAACCAGCCCCACAGTATCTTTGGAAGAAAGTTTGAATTCTTTAAGGAGGTATTTTTTGGCCTATTGTCTTTGTGCAGTGAACTTTACATCTTGCTATTCAATCACAACCTATATTCTCTTGGCTACCAGCAAGATTAATTTAATCATTGTAATGCAATTATTAATACTGTTTACCCAACGCGGGGTTTCAGTTTGGCTGTTAAGAAATTAAACTCTCGCTGGGTGACCAGAGCTAGGCAGGGGTTTCTTCATGTTGAAATGAAACAGTCCTCTTTATTTAGTCTCAGAGCTCTAGCTATCGGCCATCGGCTCAATTAGCCAAAATGGAAACAATTTTCATTCATTGCAATAACTCACTGTTCTAGAGATCGCTTTCAAAATATACACTTTATTATTATATGCTGACCTCGGTGGCGTGGAGTGGCAATAAAAGAAGGAGGCAGAGAGATCTATCTAGCCCCCTTGGGCTATAATTATTAGAAATTAATTGGGTTCAGGACCCTGGGTAGTCTAGCTAAATTAATAGCTTGTCTAGTGGTTTAAATCCGAATTTTTTGTCCACGGGAGAGAAAGAGAGAGAGTCACAGACATGAAATGCAGACCCAAGGGACGCCTGAGTTTACTTGCAAGACACTCATCTATTAAACAGTGTCCAGAATACATTTGAGTTGGGGAGAGGGGGCCGGAGTAGGAGGGGGCGGGAGCCAGAAGAAAAAAAGGAGCGAGATGCGGAGGGCGGCTACGAGTGAGCTAAAAGGTCTCGAGTTGATTTTATTCGATTTTTCTTGTGTGCATTGTTTTCGGGAGGGGTTGCATTTAGGGGTTAAAATAAAAAATAAAGATCCCGTGTACTCGGAGCTGTCGTGCCGGAGTAAAAGTGAAAAGGGAGCCTTAGGCAAAAGGAAATTACTGCGAGCCCGCGTGACCTTTCAGGGAGGTAATCAATCAAGTGATCAACAGGGATATTTATCATCGCTATATAGGACTACTTCGCCCTGCACGGGCGGGGGTGGGGAGGCGAGACGAGGGTGGAGACGCGCGCGCACACACACACACACACACACACACACACACACAAGTCACAAAAGTTTGGACAAACCCAATAAGCCTCGAGACAGAGAACGTAGGCTTTAATAAATGTTAAGATTGTCCCTTTAGCCTGTGAAAAACACACACTCATACACCCACGCAGGGGGAAACGCGCACATCCCCGCTGCAGTGGCTGCGTGAAGGTGTTAACTTGAAACCGTCCGCTGCGCTTTGCCCTGAAAGGGAAGCTTGCGGTGAAATGAGCGCTTCAAGCGCGGACGAGGAGACTGTGCTGGGCTGCGCCGGTCCGGCGAGGCGCGGGGCTAGCTTGGTTTCCGTGACCTGCGGGGAAAGGGGCGCAGCCCGCCGCAGGGGGTGCGGGGCGGCGGGATGCCCCTCTCCGCGGCGCGCGGACGCCGGGTCAAAGCATCGAGGCAGCCTCCTCTTCCTGCGAAATCCTCGCGCTGCCCCAGGGGCGCGGCAGGAGAGAGGCGCGCTCGGGACCAGCCCGCTCCGGCGAGCACGCGCTGCGGGGCTTCGGCGGCTGCGCGTTTTCTGCCCATTTACCTTCTCTACCTTGTAAAACTCGCCGTTTTGTACATTGCGTTTTCGGTCCCGTATTTCTTAGCAAATCGTTAGATTTTACAATCCTGCTCCCACCCTCTGGTCGTTCAATACCCCCTCCCCAACTTCAGAAAGGTATGTAAGGGAAGGGGGGGAGCGAGGTGGCTGACTTTCAATAATAATGATAATGATATTAAATAGTCGACTTAAAATCTAGGCCCCCGAGGCCCTCTCCCAGCTCGGGGATTATAATCAGCAGTTCTTTCGAGAGAAGGTCTGGCTGATTACTGGCCCTCGAGGCTGGGAACTGTTTTCCGACGGGTTTATGAAACACAGGTTGGGGTGATGCGCGCCACCTCCCATGTAGCGAGCCACAGCTCCCGCGGTGTGGGAATGTGTGGCCGCGCTGGTTGGCACCAGATGCGGAGCTCTCGCTCCCCCGCCCGTCGCTCCCGCCGCCCTCTCGGGCTCGGAAAGGCCTCGTCCCGCACAGCCTTAGACTGCGGCGCCCCCGCCTGGCTTCCCCGGCCACCGCAGCTCCGGGTGCGCCCGCGGCGTAGGTCTCCAGCTGTGCACAGTAGCCGCCAGGGCGTGGGGGTGGGAAACAGCTGGAGCGCCCCGGGGAAGCGTGTGTTGAGGTGGAAAGAAACCCAGCAAGGAGGATGACGAGGCGATCAACTCCTGGAGCTGCTACTGGTTTATCATCTGGAGGAGTAGCTTCGGGGGGCACGAATCTCTGCCGGTGGGAACAGGAGCTCCGGAGAGAAAGCGGAGTGCGGGTGTGCGATGCCCGGAAACGTCCGGACCTCCTTGGGTCCCTTCTACTGAACAAAGACTATGCCAGAGAAGTGCTCCTCGAAGTTAAATGTGCATGTAACCCCCCGGGGATCTTGTTTAAAAGCGGATTCTGATTCAGTAAGTCTAGAGTGAGACCTAAGCAGTCTGCATTCCTAACACGCTCCCAGGTGAAGTGGATTCTCCTCTAAGTGTGGCCCGCGACCAGCCACATCAAGCATGACCTGGACTTCAGGAGAACAAAAAGAATCTCAGGTGCCAACCCAGACTGACTAAATCAAAATCAGCATTTCAACAGGTGGTTCGCTTGAACATTGAAGTTGGAGAAGCACTCCTGTAGAATGTGCCTGGCCGGGTTTTCTTTCTCCTGTCCTGGAACATGACACCTCCATGATAACCTCATTTTAAATCCTGCTTTCTGCCTTGGTCACGGGAAAGGGTGGAGTGAATGAACCTATCCCGTTAAAAGCTACAACTCTTCTGGCCCCCGTCTGCCACCAGTGAGGCCGTCCCGGACCTTGGTCTGATTGACAGCCCCCTCCAATTCCCTCTCACCCCCCTGTATTTTGCTGTCAAGTGTATGACATGTATTTCTCCCTCCTTAGATTAGAGTTCTTTGTTTACACGTCTTCCTTCCCCTCTCAGCTGTAGGCTTCTTGAAGGAGACCATGCCTATATTCTCTAAGCTTTGTTTTCTCACTACAGCATGGAGTCATTCCTTTACCCTTGGGATTAGTGTATAAAAATGTTTTGTGAACTGTAAGCTGAAGCAACTGTTAACCTCTTTTTCTCAACTCCCCCTTCCATAGACTAGCACAATGCTTTACATCACTAGGCACTTAGTCTGTTGTTGTCTCTCTCTGGAAGGTGCTTGAACTCACACATCCGATATCCTGAACCAAGAATTTAGCCAAATGTGAAGCTCTTTGTATAAACACTTGAGTTCTAGTTTTCTCTTCTATAGAATTCTCTAGAGAAAGGGTTCTTAATCTGGGAAAAAAGGAATTCAGAAGACTGTGTGACATCTTCATATTCTAATTTTGTGACTAAGAGAGTTGGTCCTGAAGCCTGGAAATCTCCGCATTCTAAGTGGTCAGTAGCTGAAGACTGAGATGTTTAAGATGTTTAAAAGCTAGATTTTGTAAAATAAAATTAAGTGAGCCCTTTTCAGGGTCTGCAAAAAAAGACAAATACCACCAAAGATCCTGGAACTCTTTTGGAAGCCACGGTTGCCAATGTTAGGAAAAGATGGCAGTATTCAGATTTGGGGGCTGTTATAAGTTAGACAAACTCTGGGAGAGCAAAACAGAGTTCCAAGACCTTAAGAATCAAACCTTTGGAGGTTCAAATCCCAGTCCTACCTTTACCAGCTCTGTAACACTAGGTAAGTTACTGAATGTCTCTGAGTCCCCATTTTCTCCTCTGTATGATGGGGATAATTATGTATATCTTACAAAATTATTGCAAAGATTAAAGATAATATATACAGGGGCTTCCCTGGCGGCACAGTGGTTAAGAATCCGCCTGCCAATGCAGGGGACATGGGTTCAAGCCCTGGTCCGGGAAGATCCCACATGCCACGGAGCAACTAAGCCCGTGCACCACAACTACTGAGCCTGCACTCTAGAGCCCGCGAGCCACAACTACTGAGCCCATGTGCTACAACTACTGAAGCCCTCACGCCTAGACCCTGTGCTCCGCAACGAGAAGCCACCGCAATGAGAAGCCCACGCACTGCAACAAAGAGTAGCCTCCACTCACAGCAACTAGAGAAAGCCCACACGCAGCAACAAAGACCCAACACAGCCAAAAATAAATAAATAAATAATATTCTTAATTATGAAAAAAAAGATAATGTATACCAAGTGCTTAGTATTTAGTGCCGGCTACATAGTAGAGATTTAACAAATGGAGCTATTCAGAGCTCCAAGCTCTAACATTTGTAATTTGGCACAATGAAAAGGCTTATAACGTGTGTGTGTGTGTGTGTGTGTGTGTGTGTGTGTGTGTGTGTGTGTGTGTATGTGAGGGATCTTGGACACTGCCCTTCCCTTTCCCATCTGTAATGAGATTTTTTTTTTTTCTCAGCAGACTGTCCCCTCAAATAGCTGAAGCCTGAGACATTTGATATATATAAAACTGGCTGCTGCAACTAGATCTTAACACTGCAGTTTGAACAGGTACCAGTTGTGTGTGTGTGGTTGGATTTTTAGCTACATATTTTTAAGGGATTCTTGTGTACTTGCGCCTGCTCTCTATATGAATCAGGGTTATACCCAGCTCATCCCAAACAGACAGAGTCCTGACCTTGTCCCAGACAGCCTGAGGCAACAGGACCTGGGCCACATGATGAGGGCCCCTGACAGTCACTGACAGAAACATTGCTTCTCCCTTAGCCATGTGATTGCAAGTCTTTCAGGACAATACATACAAAGTCATCATTTGAAGATGTCTAGTGTGTCTATGTTACCATAGTCTCTCCCTGAGAGATGGAAGCCACACAGATAATTCAAATAGAGAGTGGTTTTTAATGGGATTAGTAAGTGCTTTCTCTATTTTAAAAAAGTTTTTTGTTTACTTGGTTTTTTTGTTTGTTTAGTGTTTTTAAATTTTGGTTTTCATGAATCTAGCTGTTACCCTTACTTTCAATACATGAAAATATTGATTGAGTCTAGATCCCTGCCAGGAAATAAAAGATCTGTGAAATTTACATATGCAGTACTTTAAAATTCTTTACTCAAACAAATGATTATGGTGGACATGAGAAAATATAGACATCATCAAAGTACATTAATTTACTTAATGTATTAATGTACTTTTAAACTTATAGATACAGCAGATTTTCCACATCTTTTTAAAGCACAAACTATAGGACCCATGCCGAAACAGCTTATAAAGGAGACTGCCGTGTAACAAGATCCTCGGTACTCAGTAACTTAATTCCCTTGACTTGGGTCCAAGGCCGTCCTGGTTACCCTCAAACTCAGCTATAGAGTGAACTCCTTTAGCCATGACAGAGTGTGATACAGGTGTGCCCTGCTTTATGAAAAGCCACATCACAATGTGATTATTCGCTCCATGCTATTTTATTAAATAATGAGTTCCCATGGGACATTTAAAATATTATTTGACTTACAAAAATTTGATTTATACTCACTTTTCCCAGAAACATACCTATGGAGGTAAAGCTCTGTTTTTTTTAAACGATGATGCATGTTCTTTAACAAATGTTTTATAAGCAGTCCATTTTCAAAGGTGAAGACAAGGAAGCATACCACAGTTCTGAGACTAGAAAAAAAAAAATTTCTGTATAGAAAGTCAATTGTACACAGAAAAAGCTAGAAACCTATCTGTTTAATTATCTATTTTTAGGCCTCATGTAGATGTACTGGAAGTCTGACACGTTGATAGGATTTGATCTTGAAATGTTTCAGAAAATACAATGCTCTTGTACTGGGTTTTAAGAGAAAAATTTCCAAATCAACTCTATAAACACTCTTGAAAATACTTTTCAAAACTGGGGAAGAATTTTCTGTTGCATAGAGAAACTGAAGAATAATTCTAAAATTGGTCTGAGCTTATTCCCATTTAGGAGTAATAGTCTATGGGTTAAAATATTACCATCCATCTCATATCCATGTTTTCACCTAACTAATTGGCATTGAACTCAAATTCTGAAACTGGATACATTGAACACATCAGGACATCTGGCATTGTTAAGGGCTCTGGAAGACATCTTCTATTGTAGCTGCTGTGAATGCACCAATGCAAAGAAGCCAAGATGGTAAATACTATTTTGATGCATTTTTTTCTGTTGTGTTATGTTATGCTGAGATTTTCACAACAGTTGTGTTGAAATCTCTACAGAAGCAACAACCATACAGGTTTCTTCACCACACAATCTGGTGCCTGGTGCCTCTTGTGTCCCTCCCCCATCACCCCACCCCCGGAAGGGACAACATGTAGTCATGGAGCATGGGCTCCTTAGCCCCAGGGACCACCTTTCCTAATCCTCCCTACACACCACTGCCTAATTAATCTTCCTATAGCTCAGTTCTGAAAATATCATTCTACTACTCAGAATCTTCAAGATCCCTTAGTTATTATTTTCAAGATAAAACCCCAAATTTTGCCTTTCATTCAAAGGTATTCTAGATAGAGGAAACAGCAAGAGAGATGGGAAAACATGAGGTATGCACCAGAAGTGTTAAGAATTTTATTCTGCCCGAGTTATGGGATTCAAGAAGAGAACTTCACAGGTTTGGAAAGATAGGTTGGGCACGTGCCATGGAGGGCTTATAATGAAAAGCAAAAATTGGAGGCTTTGTCCTGAAAATAATTGAATGATCTTGAAGATTCCGATTAAGGGGGTGGCATTATCAAAATTGTGCCTTAGGAAGATTAAGCAGGCAGTGGTATGGGAGAGATTACACTTCCTCTTCACATGTTCTGTCTACCTATCCTTTGAGATCCAAGACAAACATCACCTCCTCCAGTAAATGTTGATATAGTTCTCTGAACTGAAAGCAATCTCTTCCCATCACCAATCTCCTTTGGCACCCTTTCCTTACATGTTGGTTTTGCCTGTACCTCTATGATCTCTCTTAATACACTGTAAATTTCTTGAGGGGTATTTGTATCCAACTCTTCTTGTCCTCCATTGTTAAAGTACGTCTTGCTAAGAACTAGCAGCCCTTTCTAAATGTAATGATTTTTGTTTATCAACAATTTTAGAAAAAGTTCAGCAATTACTATTTTAAATACTGCCACTCCTGCAGTCTCTCAACTTG
Source organism: Lipotes vexillifer (assembly GCF_000442215.2). NCBI lineage: Eukaryota > Metazoa > Chordata > Mammalia > Artiodactyla > Lipotidae > Lipotes > Lipotes vexillifer. Next base: position 5,289,783 of record NW_006770909.1, read on the forward strand.
TTCTTTCTTGCTCTCTGATTAGACACTTTTGTGCTACCTTCCATGTTTCTTTGCCTCACTTTCTTAAATTCTCTTTATCTCTCTGTGCTTAATTCTGAATAATTTCCTCAGTTCTATATTCAAGTTCTTTAATTCTCTCTTTAGCTGTATCTAATTAGCTATTTAACCTGTCGTTATTTTTTCCATCTCAATTATCTTTTAAATTTCTATCATTTATATGGGTTCTCTCCAAATATGTGCCCATTATCTTTTCACACTGCCTTGTTGTCTTCTTATTTTCGATCTCAAGGTTAAGTTTTTAAACACTTTAAGTATAATTTCTTTTATCTGAAGTTTCTGGAGATCTAATACTGCTGTTTGCTGTATCTACTCACCTTTGCTCAGATAAATTGTTTTCCTATATTTTAGAATTTTAGATTGTTAGTTCACCTTCAGCAAGACTTCATCTGTGGGAATCATGTTTAAAATTACTTGAAGAAGGGCTTCCCTGGTGGCACAGTGGTTGAGAGTCCGCCTGCCGATGCAGGGGACGTGGGTTCATGCCCCGGTCCGGGAGGATCCCACATGCCACGGAGCGGCTGAGCCCGTGAGCCGTGGCCGCTGAGCCTGCGCGTCTGGAGCCTGTGCTCCGCAACGGGAGAGGCCACAACAGTGAGAGGCCCGTGTACGGCAAAATAAAAAAAATTTTTTAAATAAAATTACTTGAAGTCTTATCTTTCCAGAAATAAGACTGTTTATATTTGCTTTATCAGATACCCCAGGGGTATAATCAATTTTTAAATTTATTTACCAGCCTGGGGTTTTCCAAACCATGGAGGAAGTGTAATTAGAACCAGAGACATAAGTGATAGTGGGCTTGTTGGGAAGAATTGTCAGGGGAGACTTTTTTCTTTTAAACCCAGAGGCAAGATGAGACAGAAACTTCCTTGATTTTCTAGACCAGACTTTCACTGGTGGTATAACTCTCTGAGACTCAGCTTCATGTACAGGTATCAGTTCTAACTCCCCAACTTACGTTGGATAGAACTTTATGTCCTGATTCCATGAAGGTTTTGAAACTTAAGCCCTGAGTTCTCAAAGTTATTGGTTCCCCATCCCCCAACACAGACTGCCAGGATTTTATTCACTCTTATGTTCAGCCCCAAGGATTTCCCTTCCTTGCTTTCAAGAACATTTATTAGTTATTCAGCCAAAAGCTTCAGTGATTTAGGAAGGGAGGGATTGAAGATTATTTAGTCCATAAAAATACTGGAATGTCTAGACTTGAAAGTACTTGTGGTGGTTTGCTGTTAGTGAATTTTAGTTTTAATATCTTTTCTCGAATTCTCCTTTTCAAAAGAAATTTCTGGGTCCCCAAACAAATATAGAACCAAAACATCACTTATAATTAGAATAATTAGAATCACAAAAACAGCATTTACACATGTTTTTGATCAGTCTAAAATCTCTCTTACCACCTTCTTTATCTGGCCATCGAAATCATGTTCACTCTTCAAATGTCATCTCAGATTCAGCCTTCTTTCTAATGCTTTCATAATTATAGTAATAATAATTACAAAACAGTAACAACCATTTCTTAAGTGATTACTCTGTGTTAAACAGTACACTGACTCTTTGCATATGTCATCTTACTTTTCTAAAAAACCCTATGACATTTTTAACCTCGTCGTTCAGGTGAAGACGCTGATGTTCCTAAAAGTTAAGTGACTTGTTCAAGGTGACCTAGCTAGTATTAGGTTGAACCACATGAAATTGCTGATACTCAACTGTTTTTTAGCCCACAGTGCCCCCCCCACCCTAAAAAGCATTTTTACATGGTTCAATCTAAGAAAGGGGGAAGGTAGGATTCAAATTCAGGTCTGACTAATTTCTAATTTCATTTTATTCCCCCTGGACAGCACAGCGTCTCTACTATACTAATTACTCCTTCCTCTAGGCTACTGTAGCTCTCATACCGTCTGTCTTGATTCACTTTCCTTACTTGACCTTCAGTTACAATAATGTACTTTCATCTGTCTTCTCCAGTGAATGTAAACTCCTTAAGGGCTGTGCCTTCGCTTTCTATCCCCACTACTTGGTATATTACAAGTCTTCAATATTTTTTTATTTAAATAAACTAAACGGGTATTCAAGCATTGGTCCGTATTTGTGTGCAGTTGATTTGCTTCTGAGCTCTTCCCTTTCTCTCATTTTCTCTTAGTGGAAGTTTTAAAATATTGTCCCCGATTTTTTGACACTCTTT
>NW_006770909.1:5292044-5308195 GCF_000442215.2 Lipotes vexillifer
CTCTTTCCATCAAGAGGTGGTGTCTGTGTCTCCTTTCCACGAACCTAGGCAGGCCTGTGACTGCTTCAACCAACAGAGGAGAACAGAAGTACGTTCCAAGGCTGAACTATAACAGCCCATACAGCATCCGCCCAGGTGTCTTGGAACATTTGCTCTCTGAAAGCTCCCAGTTGGGTGCTCTGCCTCAGAATCCAGTGGCCACACTGTGAGAAACACAATCCACATAGGTTCTCTGCCCAACAGTCCCAGCTGAGATCAGCCTTTGACTTACACCAGCCCAGGTGCCAGGCAAGTGAGTAAGTCCCCAGATGATTCCAGCCCCCAGCTGTTTGGGTCACCTCCAGGCATTTGGGTCTTACCAGCTGAGGTCCAGATACTGTGAAGCAGAGACAAGCCATCCCTCTCCGTCCCACCTGAATTCCTGACCCACACACTCTGTGAACATAATAAAATAATTATTACTCCACACCACTACACTTGGGGTGGTTTTGTTGTACAACAGTAAATAACTAGAGCATTGCCTTCATCTAGCTTATCAGCTAAGAATAGCTGTAGCCTGGTCAGTTCTGAACCTTCCAGCAGTTGGGCTGTAGTAAGGGAGCTCCTTTTTCCCCCTAAAAGCAGGGTCTGGTGGTGGGCAGCTGCTCCCATGTCCAGAATCAAATGTGTACTTTGTGTCTGCATATTCATATATAATTTTATATATATATATATATATATATATATATATATATATATATATATATATAAAAATTATCTGTCTATATATTTTTTTTTTTTTTTTCTGCTCCCCTTCCCCGAAGAGTTTAAACCTGTCTCTAGTTTCTGTACACTAAAACACACACTCTCTCTCTCTCTCTCTCTCTCTCTCTCTCTCTCTCTATATATATATATATATATATATATATATAAATATAAAAATTATCTGGCTATAGATTTTTTTTTTTTAGTTATTAAAGCCTGGTCCCACCCATCCTAAAACAAAATAAAACATCAATCAGAACTTTTAAGATATCAGCACTTCTCATTGCTGCTTTATTTACAATAGCCAAGATATGGAAACAACTTAAGTGCCCATCAACAGGTGAATGGATAAAGAAGATGTGATATATATAGTGGAATACTACTCAGCCATAAAGTAAAAAGTTGAAATCTTACCATCTGCGACACCATGGATAGACCTAGAGAGTATTATGCTTACTGAAATAAATCAGATGGAGAAAGACAAATACCACATGATTTCACTCAAATTTAGAATATAAAAAAACAAACAAAATAAATGAACAAACCAAACCAAACAAAAGCAAACACTTAGATACAGAGAACAGGGCAATGGTTACCAGAAGGGATGGGGCAGGAAGAGGGCAAAATGGGTAAAGGGGATCAACTTTATAGTGAGGGGTGGAAACTAAATTTTTGGTGATGAACACACTGTAGTGTATACAGAAGTAGAAGTATAATGTACACAAGAAACTTATGTAATGTTATAAACCTATGTTACCATAATAAAAAATAATTTTTTTTTTTTTTAACCGGGAAACAGAAAGTGTGCTTCAACTGGATTTGGGCTTTCGGACATGTTTTGGGCATTTGGCTCTCACCCTGTGTCTTGAGTCTGTCTTACTGACCTTCTTTCTGGCCCAGGCCTGAACCCAACCTGGCTGGCTGAGAGCAGTGACCTCCCAACTCATCAGTGCCGCTCCCCTTTCTTGGGGCTGCACCTTGCCTCTGCCATCCCTCCTACTGACTCTGATAGGCCAACCTAACCTACGCCAGCCAAGCCACTCACCAGAAGCTGAGCCCTGTTGCTGCCTGGAAGCCCTGGTGCCCATTCTACCTTCTGGTTCAGGACCACTCAAGGACAGATTCCAGTCCAGGCCACCAGCCAAGCTTTGCCTTCGTGGACTTGGTAATTTGGATTCTGGCCCCTTCTTAGAAGGGGATAGCTCTTTCCTCAAGCCCAGCCATTTTACCCAATATGCCCCTTCTCCTTACCAGTTCTTAGGGAACATCAAGGCTAGACCCACCCTGTTAATTGCAATTAGTATCGCTCAGATCTTTACCTACAGAGACACACCTACAGAGATACGGAGGCAGAGTGAGCAATGTCAGGCAGTGGTCACTAGGGGGCAGTTGGCTCTCCAGGCAATCCCAGAGGCAGAGGCATCCAGAACTCCTGGGGCAGTTCTGGCATCCGGTCCCATGCATCATGCTGAGAAGCAAGCAGGGACAGCCACATGCTTTGCTAGGTTAGTCCTGTGCTGTGAGAGGACATTTCTTCTACTTGTTATGTAAAGCATCCAAGCCTGCTTCCCTGCTCCTCCCAGAGATCGATAAACTGCCTAGTATCTTTCTTTTCTTTTTTTAATTGAAGCGTAGTTGATTTATGTCAGTTTCAGGTATACAGCATAGTAATTTGATATTTTTATGGAATATACTTTATACATACTTATTATAAAATATTGACTATATTCTCTGTGTTGTACATTACATCCTTGTAACTTATTTTTTCCCTAGTAATTTGCACCTCTTCACCCTCTTCCCCTATCTTTCACTTACCCCTACCTCTCTCCCCTCTGGTAGCCACTAATTTGTTCTCTGCTTCTGTGAGTCTCTTTCTGTTTTGTTATATTTGTTCATTTGTTTTATTTTTTAGATTCCACATAAAGTGAAAACATATGATATTTGTCTTTCTCTGTCTGACATTTCATTTAGCCTAATACCCTCCATGTCCATCCATGTGTTTGCAAATGGCAAAATTTCGTTCTTTTTTATGGCTGAGTAATACCTACATCTTCTTTATCCATTCATCTGTTGATAGACACTTAGGTTGTGATTAATATTCAGAAATCCATTGCAATCCTATATACTAATAATGAATTATCAGAAAGAGAAAACAAGAAAACAATCCCATTCACAATCGAATCAAAAAGAGTAAAATACCTAGGAATAAATTTAACCAAGGAAGTGAAAGCCCTGTACTCCGAAAACTATAAGATGTTGATGAAGGAAATTGAAGATAATAGAAATAAATGGAAAGATATCCCACATTCATGGATTGGAAGAATTAGTATTGTTAATCTGTTCATACTACCCAAACCAATCTATAGATTTAATACTATCTTTCTATAAAACTTTTTTTGCTTAAATTAGCCAGAGTGGATTATTATGTCTGGAATTAAGAACATCGAATTCACCATCTTCCAACTTCTTGTGATCTTTGAATCATTCAGAAAATCCTAGAGAGACTTCCTGGTGGCACAGTGGTTAAGAATCTGCCTGCCAATGCAGGGGACACAGGTTCAATCCCTGGTCCAGGAAGATCCCACATGCTACAGAGCAACTAAGCCCATGGGCCACAACTACTGAAGCCTGCACACCTAGAGCCCGTGTCCGCAACAAGAGAAGCCACCGCAATGAGAAGCCTGCGCACCGCAAAGAAGAGTAGCCCCCGCTCACTGCAACTAGAGAAAGTCCGCACAGAGCACCGAAGACCCAACACAGCCAAAAATAAATAAATAAATAAATAAATTTATAAAATAAAATCCTAGAGCCATAGATTGTTTATTTAATTTTTGTTTGTAGATCCTGACAGAGAGTACTATTAGTATTAAAGATCTACCATGAGCTCTACTGTAGTAGTAAAAAATTAGCAAGTACCATGCAATAATGTTAAAAACAGTGACCAACCAATCAGATATGACATACTCATATTTACTTTCACTAAAAGCTTTAGTGTTAATATTGATAATGTTAAATAATAAAAGTATCATTATTGATAATGAAAGGCTTTAACTGTTAAAAAACAAATTTATGATTTACTTTAAAATTTCATCTTTGTTTCCCTTTTGACGTTTACATTTGGGGAGAAATGTTTTATAAGGGATATATTTTACAGTAATACACATATGTAATTTTTGTTTGCGGGGGGGGGTTGTTTTGTTTTCTTTTGTTTTTGGCTGCACCATGCAGTTTTCAGGGATCTTAGTTCTCCCACCAGGGTTGCACCCTCGGCAGTGAAAGCACAGAGCCCTAACCATTGGACTGCCAGGGAATTCCCAATTTTTTAATACTTATTTTGGAAGTACATGGCAAGATATTTTTACTGATTAGTATGCATGATAAAAAAATTTGCAAACCGCTGCAGTGAATTTAACATATTCATTCTTTTGTCTTTTTTTTTTTGCTTTTGCCTTTTGTTTTTGATCAAATTTGTTTTCTTTTTTTTTTAGTTGAAGTATAGTTGATTTACAATGTCGTCTTAGTTTCAGGTGTACAGCACAGTGATTCAGATTCTTTTTCATTTTAGATTATTACAAGATATTGAATATAGTTCCCTGTGCTATACAGTAGGTCCTTGTTGTTTATTTTATATATAGTAGTGTATATATGTTCATCACAAACTCCTAATTTATCCCTTCCCCCACCTCAATGTATTCATTCTTAAAGAGACCTTAAAAAATATCTAATCTAGTAGTTTATGCAATGTTTTGGTGGCAGAAATCTTTCATTGAAGAAAGCCCCAATACCTAAAACAAACAATATTCTTGGGCTTCCCTGGTAGCGCAGTGGTTGAGAGTCCGTCTGCCGATGCAGGGGACACGGGTTCGTGCCCCGGTCCGGGAGGATCCCACATACCGCGGAGCGGCTGGGCCCGTGAGCCATGGCCGCTGAGCCTGAGCGTCCAGAGCCTGTGCTCCGCAACGGGAGAGGCCACACAGTGAGAGGCCTGCGTACCGCAAAAACAAAAAACAAAAACAAAAAAACCCAATATTCTTGATAGGGTTCCCCATCTGCTCCTTTCCTGAAGGGGTCAGAAAAGCACTATTTGCAGACCATTGATATGCTAGACCTCTCTCTTTTTACAGATTTGGAAACCGAGGTCCAGAAAGGAAATGTCTTGGCCAAGATGACTTTTCTATTTGATGACTGAACTGGAGCTCAACCTACATTTCCTGAATCTCTTTTTGGCCAAAAGTCTTTCCACCACATTACATTATTTCACTGAAATGCTAGATTTGAGAGAGTTTCACGACACTTTCTAATTTGTGTTTCTTTTATGGTTCTGAAATGTTAAGAGATGTTTGCCAGAGTCCTGGGAGTATCTGAGAAGCTGGAGGGAAGTGCTGAAGGGCGTCACCCCCCACACAACCCTCACTTGCACTTCCTTGCAAAGGCTTATCATATAAAAAACATTTTTAATAAGTTCACGGTGCATTTTGTTTCTGCTTCTTTTTGCCTGTTGGCTTTAGTCAAAAGAATCTGGATTGGAAACTCAGCCAAACACTTTCAAAGGATCTGATCACAGTCACACTGTCATCAGATAGAAACACAGCATCACCCAAACCTCTGGGTCTCTTGTTCACACATGTGGATTCTAACTAGCAAAGGAATAAGCTGTAGTAATTACAAGCAAATATCTCTGAACTTCACTGAGATTGATAACAATGGTAATAAAATTAGTCTTTTCCATGACGAACACTACCAGTAAGTCAACTGTTAAAAACGGATAGCTGTAACAGTAACCAATGCATTAGCTCTTGTCAATGAGATTCCTTTTGGCAGTAATATATTCTGGGGGATTAAGTTAAACCAAATGTTTGTAACAATGAAAATGTAGTCATGTTAACAGTTAGGATTATCATCTTGGTGAATATTTACTGTAGTTACCTTCAGATTTATTCTTTATCTCTCTGGACACTGTTTGATCACTTTCATCTCTTTCTGATAAATTCCATTTTAGATTAAAACCAACAGAAAGCATCCTTTCATATTTTAAAAGCCTTGCCATTTATTTTCTTTTAAAATGTTTACGCTTTTTTTTTTTCCTTTGAGCTGCTGCTTACCCTGCCACCTGCACAGTGATGGGGGTAAGCAGTGAAAGCCCTGATTGAGAAAGTTCTGTAAGTTCTTTGGCCACATTTGACTTTACTTGGTGCTCATAACTTTCAGGCCGAGCAATAGGTAAACACTACATGCACCTTTCCTGATTTCCCTTTGATTTTCACATCTGTTTCCTGCCACTTGGTTACTTCATGGCCGCACAGGTAAGAGGCCCAGTGCTGACTCTGTAACCTAGGCGCTTATCTCTCTGGTTCCTGTGCTTAGAGGGAGCCTGTGCAGAAAGGTCCATCCATACATGACCTCACAGGAAGCTAGCCTTCTGCTGTCTCCTGATGTGACCCTGGACAACTCCTGGGTGCAGAATTCAACAAGACGAGGAACTAAAGTTGTGTATCACAAAAGCACTTTGTTATTTATAGGACTGTTTCTGAAATTGTTCTGTCATAATATTTTTGTTGATTAGTGTTTTTAAAATTCTTTTTATCTCATTAGGCCATAAGTGACACCTTCCTATGTTTTTAATCCGTAAAATGGGTGGAGGAGGGTGATAGGGAATTTGCACTTTGGGTGGCTTTGCTGTTATTTTCTTTTATTACTTTTGACATATACACACAGGGTGGCATTTACTCCTCCACTTTGAAAGAGAGGAGAGAGGCCACATGAACCACCTGAGAACGCCTGTGACCCGGATGCTCTGAGAGGCCCTCCCAGAGCTGTGCCATGCTGGTGGGCGTGACCTTCACTCTCTCAGGCCACCATACCACAATGAGCTCGGAGAGCCCTGCGACAAATGTTTGCAACAATGGCAATGCCCTCACGTCAACAGTTGGGATTACTGTCCCAGTTAATATTTCCTGTACTTACATTCAAATTTACCCTTTTGGACACTGTTTGCTCAGGAGAGGAGGAAACCCTTGTTCATTCCCAGGTCGCTCCAAGGCCACCATACAACCACCAATTCTTCAGTGGCCCACTCCTTCCACTAACCACTTGGTCCTCAAGCATGAACTGACAGTCCATCTTCCCGTGACACGGCGGTTCTTAACCAGAATTGTACCTAAATCACCTATGAAGCTCTTTGGGAATTCCCTGGCAGTCCAGTGGTTAGGACTCCGAGGTTCCACTACAGGGGCCTGGGTTCGATCCCTGATCAGAGAACTAAGATCCTGCAAGCCAAGAGGCACGACCAAAAAACAAACAAACAAAACAAGTAAATCACCTATGAAGCTCTTTTAGAACTGTTGCTGAAGTTCCAATCCCAAACAACTAAATGAGAACATTTAGAAGAGGGGCATGAACAACCTTATCTGTTAATAGCTCCCCAGATGATCTCCCCTTACTTACTCAAGTACCCTCTTCACAGTAAGTCTTTGACCTCATAGAGATCTTTGATCCATTGGCCAGACTGCTTTTTCACAATTCATCATTTGGTCATGTCCTGGTACCCAGGTTCCCACAGTCCATAATTTTAATTCTGTGCCAACACTCAGTCTCTCCCCGTGGTTATATTCCCCTGGTGACGTCACCTAACACCATTAAATTCACTGCCACAGCTACTCCACATCTGGACCAGACCTCCAGAAGATTCCTAGGGAAAAACACGTAACCAACCACGTTGGTTGTTTTAACTTTAACTCCATGATCACAAATCTGATTTGGGCACACTGCACAGCTCAAAAACCATTATGTTTTCAGATTTTCAGTTTACCTCACCTACACCTCTTCTTTCCCCCAAATCTCCTGTATTCCCTTCCCCTTCCCACCATTCTTGACTGATGACATCGCCTCATAATTCACTGGGAAAATACAGGTACCAGAGGGAATTCTTCATTTTCCTACCGCCAAATCTATAAAACCATCCACATCTGTACTCACACTCTTTGTCCTCCCTCTACTGGCTATGGATGAAGTGTCCCTGCTCCTATCAAAGTTCAGGCCTCCCTGTTTGCTCTTGATCTCTCCTCCTCTTGCCTTCTGAGGGACTTCATTCTTTCCTTCAGAGGAATGCATTGTCAGCTTCTTCCCACAGTTTACAAATATGCTTCAGTATCTTGCATCTTAAAACAAATCTTCCTTAACTCCACATTGATCTTGGCTATCACACCACATCTATGCTTCTCTTCACTTTAAAACTTCCTTAAAAGAGTTCTCTTTAGTGTCTCTCCCCACTTCCTCAATACTCCAGTGAAAACCTGATTATCAAATCCAGCTTCACTTTCCAAAACTTTCTGAGGTATCTAAAAGGAACCTCAAACTTAATACATCCACAGTTTTTTCCCCTAACTCCACAAAATAATCTGGTCTTTCTCCAGTCTTCCCATTTCATTCAATGGCAACATCATCCACTCAGTTCAAGCCTTGACTCTTCTCTTTCTCTCAACCCTATGCATAAGTCATCAATGTTTTGTTGGTTGTTCTTCCAAAATACACCTGAATCCATTCACTTCTCTCCATTTCCTACCACTCCAGGCCAATCACCATCACTCTTCACTGGGACTTGGCCAACAGCCTCCGGACGGTCCCCCATTTCCACTCTTACCTCACAACATCCATTTTCTATACAACATATTTGTCTTTTAAAAACATAGATGAGGTCAGGTCATGTCCAACAGCTTCCTGCTTAGAATAAATTCTCTTTCCTAAGGCCTGTCTGATCTTAGAATAAATTCTCTTTCCTAAGGTCCTTCCCTCCTCATCAAACCTCATCTCAGATCACTCCTCTCACCCATTCCTACCTTTGCTCCAGCACTGGAGACTCCTGTACATTCCCCCATCACTCTGTACTCCAGAATAATCTCAAAGTCTTCACTTCTGGGTCTGCCTCAAAGGTTTACCTCCTAGAACTTCTGTTGTCCAGCTCCTTCTTAGCTCAGCTCAAAAGTCACTTCCTCTCCCTAAACATTCGTTCTAAAGCAGCCACCATCCAACCCATCACTTTTTATTACATTACTAGGTTTTCTTTCTTTCTTCAACAAATGAAGTTATTTCATTCTTCAACAGTCAACAGTTGACATCTCAAGAATAGGTAGAGGGGCTTCCCTGGTGGCGCAGTGGTTGAGAGTCCGTCTGCCGATGCAGGGGAAACGGGTTCGTGCCCCGGTCCGGGAAGATCCCACATGCCGCGGAGCAGCTGGGCCCATGAGCCATGGCCGCTGAGCCTGCGCGTCCGGAGCCTGTGCTCTGCAACGAGAGAGGCCACAACAGTGAGAGGCCCGCATATCGCACCAGGGATTATTTCAATAAGGAAAAGCCTTTGGGTAAGATAAATTCTGAGGACATCCAAAAACAATACCTCACCTTTAAGGGTAGTACCTAGGTTACACAGGTAAGTATTATTGGCTTTCTCGAATGTCTTTTGGAGAAGTGTGGAATTTTGTGAGTATAATTACTAATTCAGCTCTAGCTCTAACATCTGGGCTCTTTGACTAAATCACATGGCCCAAAGAATGTTGGATAATATATTCTATGTTCCTCTATCTCAACAAAAAGCCACCAACTCAGGGGACTTCTTTCTTCTTTTTGCAAATGTTCAATCTGTCATCATCTATGACTTGGAGTGATTTTAGTGATGCTCTAAATACTCTGATCCTTACTTCTCAAAGTGTAAAAGCCCTTCTACGGTTAACTTAAGAGGTGACTATTTTTCCACTAAACTTTTTAAGAAAAGGACATTAATTTTGCCTCCTTCTGAGTGATAACACCACCTGTGCTTTCAGAAACTAACTGGAGATACCCATTTTGAATTCTTTGATACTCTTGACGAATGAGAAATATACATGTATAATTCTCCTTTACTGTTGATGGGAGTTAACACATGTCTTACGGAATAAAGTTCTCTTCCTTGCTATAATAATAGCTGGGTTTCAGAGGGTTGTTTTTTTTTTTTTTGCTTTTGACTTCAGAAATTTTGGAATCAGTGTTCAGCCAACAGTAATTACTGCTCATTACAATAATCATCACCATCAGCCTGATCGGTCCCCTGGGGCACAAGTCAGGGACTGAGGAAATGCATTTTTATCTAGGAGGATGATGAATTTTACCTGAGGCCCAGGACGGCCTCTCAAGGAGCCAAATCTGATGACTGACACTGGCAGCTGTTAATATACTGAATTCCTAAGTCAGAATTATTGTTTTAAGTATTTTCTGAGTGAAACCATATTCAAAGGAATCTGAAATTTCAATCTCATGTTGAAAAGTCTTTGCAGGTCCTGTATATGAAATGGAAACAAGAAAAATGTGGGGGGAAAAATGTTAGAAGCAACATTAAGCAAGGAAGGTAATTTCAGCAGTAACCCATATTACAGAGAAGTGGAGACCAACCTCTGCTTCTCGGTTTGGGGGTTCCCTTTAAAATAACATGCAATAGAATGGCTGGGGAGAAAGGTAAATGCTGGAGTGAGAGCAGACACCATAAGTGGTTTACAGAATAAAACCATAAAATCTCAGGATTGAAATGGACCTGAGACTTGAATCCCATTTTTAAGCATTAGAGTGAACCTTTACTATGTACTAAGCACTTGGTATATTCAGGGTTCAGAAGTAAGAGCCTAGGCTCTATCTTTGAGGATGCAATTCTATCAGGATGGCATTTAGCTACATCCAAATAAAAAATCTATTCACAGTGGCTAAACTAAAGAGGGTTGTACTCCTCCAAAGTTAGATCCCGAGATGGGCAATTCAGAGTCATCCAGGCTCTAGCTCCAAATATCCCTACTATCACTAACATAGGGCTGGTCATTCAAGGCTGCCAGGTAGCAGCTTTACCTCCAGCCTCAGGCCTCCTGCCAGGACAAAGGAAGAAGAATGAATAGGAGGGAAATAAAGCTGCTTAAATCAAGAAAAAAAAAGCCTCTCCCGGAAATCTCAGGTTGACATTTGTTTATGTCTCCTGGCCAAAATTGTTCAGCAAGGCCACCCCTACCTGCAAAGTGGTCTGGAAAGGCAAGTATTTAAGCTAGGCGTATTGCCATTCCAAACAAAACACGGATTCTGTTGTAAGGAAAAAGAGAGAATGGGGGTTGGTTGGTGATAAGTAGTGCCTGCCATAGACTTAACAAGTATGTTGACAATTACACTATAGTGTGGTTTGTACATAATAAAGTTTTGCAGAACACAGGACTATCTGCCCTCTTGTTAGGGGAGATGTGCAGGGCTTCTCTGAGGAAGTAACATTTACACTGAGTTTCAAAGAAAAAATAAAATTGTTAGAGTAGACAAAAGCAAAGACTTTTTCAAGAGAGGGACTAAGGGTTAAGTGGGCATGGAAAAGTGATTATGTATCAGAACATTTTCAGTTCCCACTGACAGAAAGGCAACTTGAACCAAAAAGTGCAAAGGTAAGGTCTCATGTATGGCTGGCTCCAGTAGCCCAGATGATGTCACCAAGACTCAATATCTCTTTTTTTCTTCTCTTTGACTCTGCAGATCAATAAGCAGCTCCAGGCTTATGTCGCATCCTATGAGCAGCCCCAGAAGTTCCAATGAAGTTATGAATATGCATCTCATTGGAAGAACTTGGGACATGTGTCCATCACTCTGACCTATCACTGTGGACAGGAAAATAAGACATGCTGATTGGACAAGGCTGGGTTCCATGTCCACCTCTGGAGCCCTACCTGAACCACTTGAACTAAGAGTGGGAATGAAGCTTCTCAAAGGAAAACTCGGGGCTTCCCTGGTGGCGCGGTGGTTGAGAGTCCGCCTGGCAATGCAGGGGACACGTGCCCGGTCCGGGAAAATCCCACATGCCGCGGAGCGGCTAGGCCCGTGAGCCATGGCCACTGAGCCCGCGCATCCGGAGCCTGTGCTCCGCAACGGGAGAGGCCACAACAGTGAGAGGCCCGCGTACCGCAAAAAAAAAAAAAAAAAAAAAAAAAGGAAAACTGGGAGTAAATGAAGCAGGCCAAAGTAACAAATGTCTCTTACAGAGAGCAAGTTATGTTAGTGATATTTAGAAGGTGTAAGGCACAAGACATGAGAGAACAATTGGCTTATTTTGGTGAGGGGCAGGAAAGACTGAAACAACACTCTAATTCATGCTTGAATGGCTGGGTATGATGTTAGCACTAAGCAAGCTGGTAACTATACATGCAAGACCAGGTTGGAGATGGGAGGGGGGCTGAGAAGTTTAGAAGTAATAATAATAATAAACAACTATATTTCCTGGCAAGCCAAGGAAAAGGAGCATTAAGGAGCAGGAAATATGGGTCTAACATTTAGAACAGACCACTGGACTGGAGACACTGAGTTTTTACATCTTCAGGCCCATTTTTGTTTACGTGAGCATTTAAAAATATATTTACTTTAATATGCAAAGCACTCTGGTTTTGAAATTTTCCAAACCACATCCTACCTCAGTTGTCTCTATTACACTTTCAGTTCTACAGTGTTTCCTTTCCTCTTCCTCTGAGATAATTAATGCCTTCAAAACACCAAAACAAAGGGTTAAATTAGCCACGGTTTGAGATGAGTAGAGATTGGAACCTGCAGCCATAATGAAAAATAACATTTAAATTTTTGAACCTACAAGAAGCCAATAAGCTGTCTATAAGTCAAGTTTAATTAACGTGTAGCATTTGTCTACTCCAAAACTATATGAATAAATCTTCAAAGCCAAATTAGTATTTTAAAATACGAGTTGGCCAATACGAGTCAGCATATAAGCAGAAATATTTCCATTCTGAATCAAGATAAAGATTTACAAACTTTAAACAACATTTCTAGTACACAGATTCGGTCTTTCTTTCAACTGCAACCATTATAACAGAGATTTAGTGATCTGGTTTCAAAGGAACAAGAAACGGTTTTTAAAATATCTTTTAAATCTACATTAGTTGTATTAATCCCTTAAACTGGAAGTAACTTTATTTTGAAGACACCTCTGGAGGTAAATGTGGTTTTCAGCAGTTCAATAAAACCACCGTTACAAATTGATAGAAATATTACTCAAAATGGATAAGAAATCCAATTTTTATATATGTTAATAACAGATTATTCTGGAAGTAGACATGATGAACAAGGTCTGTAATAGACATTGTGAGATGTCTAGCCAATGACCATTCTTCCGTTTTCTCTTTTCTTATAGAACCTGGGTTGCTTACAGGTATGCGGCTTTCCTTCCCAGGTCTTCTGCACTGGGGGAGGTTGGTCCTGCCTCAGCCCCAGAAGGTGTATCCTGATTGGTCTAAAACCATGATGATGGTCCCATTCCCCTCACAATGATTGATTCAGACATGTGTTTGTGTGATTTGAGGGGAAGTCTGCTGGGAAGCGACTGGCAAGAGTTTCCTCACTTTTACAAAGAGGCACAAGGGAGAGACCATTTACTCCCTCCTGTAACCACCTTGCTACCAGGAGGTTAAGACAGCCCTAAGCCAGCCAACATGCTGAGACCGGCAGAGTGGAAAGCTGGAGAGAGCCTCAGTCTGAGACACCGTTGAGCCACTGAAGAAGTCAATCTTGAAGCCACCATACTGGGAGATTTTATGTAAAATAACATTCTTTCTTTTTATTTCTTAATAATTGGGAGCTGGGTTTTCTGTTACTTCCTGCCAAAGGATCCTGTTATATAATTTTATTGTTTTTTTTTAACTAATAAAATATTGAGACATTAAGAAAAATAATAGCAAAAAGTTACATGATTTTAAAAAAGCAAAATACATTTCACTTCTAGGAACTGACCTTCAGAAACACTCATGTCCCATGCAGAGAGATATATTAAGGTTCAGGGTTGTTCACTGAAGCGTTGTTTGTACTAGCAAAAGAGCGAAAATGTAAATGTCCTTAAATAAGAAAGTGTCTAGGCAATTCCCTGACTGTCCAGTGGTTAGGACTCAGCACTTTCACTGCCGTGGGCCCAGGTTCAATCCCTGGTCGCAGAACTAAGATCCCGTGGCATGGCCAAAAGAAAAAGTGGCTAAATAAAAAAGAATGAAATAATGTCATTTGCAACAACATGAATGGACCTAGAGATTATCGTACTAAGTGAAGTAAGTCAGACACAGAAAGACAAATATCATATGATATCACTTATACGTGGAATCTAAAAAAAAATGGTACAAATGAATTTATTTACAAAACAGAGATAGACTCACAGACATAGAAAACAAACTTATATAAATCTTATTTATCTCTGAATCACTTTGCTATACACCTGAAACTAACACAACATTGTAAATCAACTATACTTCAATTTATAAATATTTATTTTTTTGGTGGGGGGACGGGCCACACCGCGAGGCTTGCGGGATCTTAGTTAACTGACCAAGGATTGAACCCAGGCCCTTGTCAGTGAAAGTGCCGAGTCCTAACCACTGGGCCACCAGAGAATTCCCAATATATACTTCAATTTTTAAAAAGGCAAAATAGATATAAGATATTTACCATAAAAAATAAATAAAAAGGCAGTATCCCCACCCCAATAAATAACGTAAATAAATGGTTAAATTTTTCATTGTATAACATACTGTTGCCTCACTGTTCCACTTCTACTACCCCTCAGTGGGCCCAATCCTCCTGGAAGAACAGATGGCTATCCAAGCAGTAGTTGCCTCATGCCACAATCCTGAGCCAGTTTACACAGATCACCAAGAGAGCCACCATTTTCTAGCCCAAGGCCCATCCCTGACTGCAATGTTCATCATGATGACCAGGTGGACATGGCTTAATATCTTCACTGACTTCGACCAAAGTCTGTTGCTAAGCAAATCCTCCTAAAATCCTAAACAAATCCTCCTAAGAATATTGCAAACATGCAGGGTCAATTTGACCCTTTTATACATCCTTCAATTTCTTTCCTGTTTCACTCCTTTTTTGTCTCAGCAAAACCACCACTACCCAGCTCCACCCTAGATTTTTTCTCCAGATGAAGCTGCCTAGAACAGGGCATGATAGACCTCTAATGTATTTTTACTTCATTCTTATGTGGTTGTTCTTATTATAATAGAGATGGGTACAAATTACCAGCACTGAACCAGGAATGACGCATATAGTTTGCATTTACCAAAACCTTAACTCTCTTTGGTCAAACTCTTGCTTTTGTAAATATTTTGAAGTTCCCTTCTCCTTGTTTCCTATTTCAACACAGCATCCTGGTAACATCACATGTCCCCTTGATTTCACTAACTTCACACATTATATTTCTCATAATATATCAGTTAGGGTAGACTAATTGACATGACAAATAGACCAAAGCATGTAATGGCTCCAACAATAGAATATTCATTCTCGCATCTAAAACAGTCCTGGTAGGGAATTCAGGCTAGTGCCTTGGCTCTCCTACACATGGTAATTCAGGGGCCCAAGCTTCTTCCATACTGTGGCTCTGTCATTCTTTAGGGCATTATCATTACCTGCATCCGGCCTGAGGAAAAGGAAAGAGCAAAGAGGAACTTGAGTGGGAGTGTTTTATCTGCTCAATGTCATCTCTTCAGAAAGGTGGCTACACTCCACAGATCAAATTCTGGATCAACCTCTTGTTTGGTAAACAAAGATAGAGAACATCAAATTCATTGTTGCAAATCAAGTGTTCACATCAATATGCTTTCTGTTCCACATCTAATCAAGAGAAGTAATAATCTGTCTAGAACTGCCTCCTAAGGACTTATTTTATATGTTTAAGAGCACAAACTTCTCAGGATAGATATTTAAGGCCAATAACATAATTGTGAACTTAAACCGTGGATTTTATTTAGACATTCTTCAGTTTGCACAGAGTAAGTGAAGAGAAGCACATATTACTAACCTAAAACGATTATCCACTTAATTTTCTTTTGGGGGAGGGGGACCAAAAAAGCGATCAACAACAGTTAGGTGGGCCAGAATCATTGTACCTTAAAAAGAAGGATAACAGAAGGTGTTGCCATAAGAAAACCAGCTGGCTGGTTACCTAACAGGTGGGCATTACCTTGGTGACATCACAGTATTCAAAGGTATGAATGGTCCTTGGCTTTACAGATTCAAAAATTTGACCTCCACAGTGCACCAGAGTTATCAGACTCAGGGAGACTACTTTATGACAATCAAACACACAGGGGACTGATATGTAAATCATAATGAAATTTGTTCATTTAAATAAGAAATATGACCATGACACACAAAAGAATGCTCATTTTGGCATGGCCTATACTTTCCCTGCAGGCAGATAATATTTAAATCATATTACAACCAGAAGGTTGCTTCGTGAGTAGTGAGGAGTTTGAACTAAGAGAGCTATTTGTGTGATTCAAATATCTGATGGCCCTGTATTTTGATAGTCTAATTCTGTCAATTTCTATTTTTTTTTTTTTTTTTTTTTTTTTTTTTGTTTT
>NW_006770909.1:5308430-5316848 GCF_000442215.2 Lipotes vexillifer
TCCTCCCGAAACGGGGCACGAACCCGCGTCTCCTGCATCGGCAGGCGGACTCTCTCAAGCACCGCCACCAGGGAAGCCCAATTTCTATTTTTATGTTATTAGTAGGAGGATGCATTTTCAGGATAAAGTCTTACAAGGAACACATACATAGATATGTAGGTATACAGATACCTCTGCCCCTCTCTCTCTCTGCTCTGATTGAAACTCTGGTAGTCTACCCAGAGCCCCACGTACTCAGCTACTCCATAGTCTGGAAGGAGCCAGAAGAGGACCTGGAAGAAGCACTCCGATGAGGGAGCCAGCATTTGCAGAGATGCAGAACCATGAAAGAATGTGGCACATTCTGTGAAGTGCAAGTGGTTCAATAAGAATGGAATATAGTATCTGTGAGAGGAAAGAAAGAGAAAGTAGTAAGAGATCAGCCTGAAGAAATAAGCAAGAGACAAACGAAGGAAAAGGCTTGCACGCCTTGCTAAATTATTAGATCTTATATAGAAAGCTATGGAAAACATTAAAAGGATTTTCAGCGGGGCCATGCCATGATCAGATTGCAATTTTGAAATAACACTCTGGTTGAGAAACAGATAATTGGGTTAGTGGGAGGGGCACAATATATGCCAGGAAGATAGTTAGAGGCCTGTATCACATGCCATCAGCGCCTCACCCTTGGGACTTCGCTGCACACCATCAGTCCTCCAACTGCCTGCACTTGCATTTCCACACCTGAGAGCTTTCTCTTGCTGCTGGAGCTCACTTTGTTGCCCATGGCAGGCTTCAAGGGTCAGAGAATTCATGCTTCTCTCACACCCTCAACCGAGGGTTGAGGAGGGCTGGCACCTAAATCTGGTGCATGTGTTACGCCCCAGTGGGATTAAGCCCCAGTTACCCGCAGTGGGAGCTGGCTTGATAACAGACCTTTTGGCTGCTTTCTCTTCCTTGTTTCACATCCCGTTCCCCTATCCTGTGTACTTCACCTCTCAGATAAATTACTTGTACTCAAATCTTTATTTTGGTATCTGCTTCTGGGAAAACCCAGACTAAGACAAGGCCACTGTAGGTGAAGGATGACAAGTGTCTGAATCAGGCAGGGAACACAGAGACAAAGGAAGTGGATTAGAGGTGCATTCAAAAGATGTTAAAACTAAATATGGAAGATACCAGGGAATTCCAGGATGGCCTCCAGGTTTCTGATTTGGGCTCCTGGAGGATGGCAATGCCATTCACTAAGTAAAGGAATAGAGGCGAAGAGAGAGGATTGATGAAAGATGATAGGCTCAGAGTCTGAAGCACCTGAGGAACAGCCTAGTGGAGGTGAGAAGTAGGATGTTGGACGTACCGGCTGGAGCTCAGAAGACTGGCTTGCTATAGAGGTAGATACTTGATATATACAAAAATGGTGAACTTTTACCGTTTTTGTGCTCAGTATTTAATCTCCTTCCAATTTGGGGAAAATATAAAATCAATGGAGGGAGCCCCCCCCGCCCCCACCCCCATCAGAGTAATCAGCAAGGGAGCAGATTTCCTCTCCCCGCCGGGGCACAGTCATGTGACCTAGGCTTGGCCAATCAAATGCCCTGACCCAGGATTTTTACCCATTGAGGGGATGATGCACAGAGCCAAGGGCAGTCTGACTGTTCAGGGTGGATGTGGCAGAATTGAGAGTCCAATGTTTCTGAAAGTGATGGGAGCCACAATGAGGTCCTCACTTCTAAAGTTTCTGCCACGTGACTTTATGGGAGGGAGCGAAGAATGTGTGTTAGTTTACCATCATGATAGGAACTGCAAGTCAAATTCCATTCTTTGTTTTTTGAAAAAGGATCAATGTTTTTTTCTTAAGATGGGAGGAAGGTACACGAATGCTTGTTTTATTTTTTTGGTCATTTTATTTTAAGCATTCCTATGTATTTTAAACACGCCTTTGTATATATATTCCACAATAAATTTTTCAAACAAACAGAGAAACATGGGTTTTGAACAGAAGTGGCAATGTAGAAATTATGTTAAAGGGTGAAAAGGATATAATGTCTGGGATTTGCTTTGAAATAAGGAAGAAAAATGAAGATTCACAAGATGTTAATAATTGTTGATTCACAAAATATTGATAATTGTTGAAGCTGAGAGATGGGTATGGTGGTCTTTGGAACATTCTCTTTATATATATATATATATATATATATATATGTATATATATATATATTTTTTTTGCAATAGGCGGGCTTCTCACTGTTGTGGCCTCTCCCGTTGCGGAGCACCGGCTCCGGACGCGCAGGCTCAGCGGCCATGGCTCACGGGCGCAGCCGCTCCACGGCATGTGGGATCTTCCCGGACCGGGGCACGAACCCGTGTCCCCTGCATCGGCAGACGGACTCTCAACCACTGCGCCACCAGGGAAGCCCTCTTTATATTTTTATATGCTTACAAATCTGCCTAATTATGAAATGGAAGTATTTTGGACAGTATGATGGGGTCTGGAAGACACATGAGAAGAGGGGAGAGATGAGACAGAAGGGTATCCAGGGCTCACAGAAGCACTTCACGGAGGAGGAACAACTCTCAGGAATAATCCAGGGGAAACCCAATGCCTCACACATTAAAAATGACCAACACTCATGTGTTGATTGATCACAATCTTGAAACCCTGCAACTGACGAAACTTTGTTGAATCAGAAAGCTAAAGTCTTCAGAATGTCTGAAGACTTGAGTCACCAACCGCCCCCAGTTCATTTCCTAGAAATTCAGACTCCCCAGATCTCAAATTCCCCATTCACCTGTGAGCCCCCGGTGATTCACAGTTTTCTTTGGTAAACTACGGCTATTTCCCCCCTCCTCGGTAGCTAGTGTCACTCTGAATATTATTAACTCTACTTTTCTTCACCCAAAGCTGAGAAAAACTTTTTTCCTCAAATGGACTTCTGATCTTATTTGCCAACCTTGGACCACCAGGGCTTTAAGATGCCACTTGTTTCCTTGCTCATTACGCTGTACAGAGCCACGCCCACCACCACTATCCCTAAGAAGAGAAACTTGGAATGCGTTTTCCGAGGGCTGTCTGGAGGGTATTTGAGTGACACCATCCTGGGCCACTAAAAAAGAACCAGCTCCCGGGGGCGAAATGAAATCTCTTCTTTTCCAGGATTCCTCCCCTCCTATTGAGTCTCAAACGTCTGGGACATAATGCATAACCAGCTTTATTCACCGTTTTAACCTGGTGTCCTAAAGGGAATTTGATCAAAAGAGAATCTCAGAATATAAAGCAGCCTCACCTGCAAATTTTGTTACGAGTATGTTGTTTGTTGTTTGATTCAGATGGGGGAAGGATGGTGGAAAATCAAGCACTATGGGAAGACGACGGTCCTCACAGCTCAGCTCCTCCACTGCAGGCTGCTTTCCAGTTGGTGCAACAGGAGATCTGGGGCCTATGTTTGCTTTTCTTGGCATTCACAGAGGTGGTGTCTGTAGCTGAAGACACTAGGGCTGTTGCCAGAAGCCCTGCTGGAGCTAAGACTGTGTGATTCCAGGTTCCAAGATCTCATCTGCTCGCAGAGATGGGGAACATTTTGATCTTGGCAAACACTCTCATGCCAGCACTCCATGTCCACCCGACTCTTCCCCCTACTTCTCTGACCCCCAGCAGAGCAGTGGAGTGACCTCCGGACACACACCACTTATGTGTGTGTCCACACAGCTTGGCAGCCCCGCCGTCTCTGGAATTCCTGTATCTCCCTGGGGAACTCACCACAGTGGACACAAACACGCTTACAAACTGCTAGTGACCTGGCAGCGCGTTAACCACAGGTCCCGAGAGGAGAAAGCAGAGTGAGCTGTCCTTCCCTGGTAGCTGCCTCAAGACCCTGCAGACCCCCAAGGTGGATGCTTACTTCAGACACTGAATGTTTCTGCCATGTAGATTAGCACAGCCTGAGCAAAGTTAGAAAAACAAAATACACTCCCTTTATATGAGCGATGGGATCCCCTTCTGTAGACTATTCCTGGTCAGTAACATGAGGGTGGTGTTCTCTATCAGTGCCTGAGCCAGAGCCCCGGCTGTCATTGTGATCCCTTTGAAACTCTGGATGTGGTCAGTCTATAAGGTCTTCCAACACTCAGGCTCCCCGTTTATCACCCCAGCCTCTACCTCCCATTTGCATGACCCTCCAGCCCACTTCCTGAAGTGTTACCTCTCTGCCCCACACTGCAGGAGCCCTTCTCATGCTCTCACACCCATGCACCACCCTCTCCCATATTCAAAGGCAGTGGTCCACTCCTCCTGCCTCTCCAGAGGCTCTGAGCTGGTGTTTCTTGACAATCCATAGACAGGAGAGACAAAATCAAGCCCCATATATTCATTCTCTCTCCCTGTTCTCACCTCCACAGGAACAGCATTTTCAGCTCTTTTATCCCAATCCCTTAGCCTTTATCCTGGATACAAAACAGATAGGTTACAGTTTAGGGTCAACAGAGTGATTTTAGTTGAGAAACAGGCTCCATTCATCTGATTTAATCTTTTAAAGTAATAGTTATTGAGTTTGGGGGCTTCCCTGGTGGTGCAGTGGTTAAGAATCCGCCTGCCAATGCAGGGGACACGGGTACAAGCGCTGGTCCGGGAAGATCCCACATGCCGCGGAGCAACTAAGCCCGTGCGACACAACTACTGAGCCTGCGCTCTAGAGCCCGCGAGCCACAACTACTGAGCCCATGTGCCACAACTACTGAAACCCATGCACCTAGAGCCCGTGCTCCGCAACAAGAGAAGCCACCGCAATGAGAAGCCCACGTGCCACAAGGAAGAGTAGCCCCCACACGCCACAACTAGAGAAAGCCCACGCGTAGCAATGAAGACCCAACAGAGCCAAAAATAAATAAATAAAATAAATAAATTTATTTTTAAAAAAACAATAATAATTATTGAGTTTTACTATGTACTAAGTACCTGATAAATACTATCTGATTCAGTCCTTATAACCACCATTTTGCAGATGAAGAAACTGTGGTCCAGAGAGATTCAGTTGCCAAAAGTGATATAACTATCAAATGGTAGAGCCAGAGTTTGAACTTCAGCATTGTGAGCCCAGAGCCCATGCTTTTAATAACACTGTATATTGTTTCTCAGCCCCCAGCAGCACGCCTCTTTTAAAATTTCTTGTCCTCTCTTTACAATACCCCTGGCCCAGATCACCATGGTCTACTATTTCAAGGAAAGTTTGCCACCCTGAAACGGGGCAGGACCTTATGGTCCTTCCCCACCATGTCCTCAGTCTGCTTTTTTCTGTGGGAAAACTTTAACCAAAGAATAAGTTTAATCAGAGAAGTGAGAAAATGTAGAAGCAAAGAAAAGCAGTCAAACAGGACAAAACAATAATAGTTTAGTCAGTAAGCAAGGTCAAGGATCTTTAGTTCCTTCTCAAGGGCTGTAGATAATATTCTGAGCCATGGCCTTTGAGCCGTCTTATAGATACTGAAACCCCCAGCAGGTGGAAGAAGGTAACTACATGGTGACCAGACCATAGCCATGACATAAGCTGCCACAATTCTGAGAACTGGCCTCAAGGAAATAGGAGCAAACCGGCCCTGGAAGTGAAGACTAACTCTACTTAAAACAATCAAGATGATGCTGGTCAGACCACCGATGACCAATTTCAAGGAGACTGTCAGAGCTGACTGTGCTGTTTCTGCACGTAGCCCCCTCCG
Source organism: Lipotes vexillifer (assembly GCF_000442215.2). Taxonomy (NCBI): domain Eukaryota; kingdom Metazoa; phylum Chordata; class Mammalia; order Artiodactyla; family Lipotidae; genus Lipotes; species Lipotes vexillifer. Next base: position 5,314,119 of record NW_006770909.1, read on the forward strand.
TCCGCTTATAAAAGCTCTTGCCCCCTGATCATCAGTGGGGGGGTGGGGGGCAGAGTCGGCCTTTAGACAGAAGTCCGCCCTCCCCCTTCCCCCTTCCCCGTTGCAGCATCCAGAATAAAGCAAACTTTCCTTTTCACCAACCTGGCCTCTTCACTGGCTTCTGAGCAGCAAGCAGCCGGACCCTACTTTCAGTTACAACCCTACTCCATGATGTTAATTGGAAGCAACCCCTTCACCTTTGCCTTTGCCATCACTCTGGGGCTCCTCCCAGCTTAGCTGCTCTGATAACTCCTCTAATATCCTAGTGTCAGGATACTTTGGCTGTAGGAATCTAAGCTCCCAACTCAGGCTGGCTTAATTGATTGGAATACGTATATAATAGGAATTTTTTTTTTTTTTTTTTTTGCGGTACGCGGGCCTCTCACTGCTGTGGCCTCTCCCGTTGCGGAGCACAGGCTCCGGCCGCGCAGGCCCAGCGGCCACGGCTCACGGGCCCAGCCGCTCCGCGGCACGTGGGATCTTCCCGGACCGGGGCACGAACCCGCGTCCCCTGCATCGGCAGGCAGACTCTCAACCACTGCGCCACCAGGGAAGCCCTATAATACGAATTTTTAAGGGTGGCTGAGACTGGGGCTGCATGATTGAGCAGCTCACAATGCCATCAGGGATCCAAGGACCAAGGTTCTTTCTGTCTCCTCACTCTGTAGACCCAATCCAAAGGCTCCCCTCAAGAGTTTAGGGAGGCTGCCAGGAGCAACGGCCACCACAGTCTTGCTGTTGCCCCAGGGCCAGTGAGGGTGGGCACGCTCCTCCAGTCATATCTGATTGGGCAAATTTAGGTCATATTCCCACCCTGGACCAATAACAGGGGATCACACAAAGTAACTGGTTGAAACCCAGATTCCTGAGCCAATCCCTAGCAAAGAGGACCCCTGAGCCAATCCTCCAGCTGTCAGATCTTTCAGAGTCTGCCTCCCCTTTCTAGGGGAGTTCATGCTCTTTTCCACTTGGCCCAAAGCCAATGACTAAGTAAGATGGTCGTTCAAGGGCCCAGCCATTCCCATTAAACACAGGGCTTCTCGGGACTTCCCTGGTGGCGCAGTGGTTGAGAGTCCGCCTGCCGATGCAGGGGACGCGGGTTCGTGCCCCGGTCCGGGAAGATCCCACGTGCCGCGGAGCGGCTGCGCCCGTGAGCCATGGCCGCCGAGCCTGCGCGTCCGGAGCCTGTGCTCCGCAACGGGAGAGGCCACAGCAGTGAGAGGCCCGCGTACCACAAAATAAATAAATAAAATAAAAAAATAAAATAAAAACACAGGGCTTCTCTAATGGGCACTCCTTGTCCTGGAGCTCCGGGTCAGGAAGACAAAGGGTTCGTCAGGTCTGTGTCATGATCTGATGGCTCTCTCTGGCCATTCCTTCTCTCCTCTTTCTCCATTCACTGGTGTTAACTCCTCAATAAGCCTTTTGTACTCCTCACTCCATTTCAGCACCCGCTCTCCAGAGAACCCTCCCTGCAAAGGTACCCTGATAGCTAGCTGTGACTCTGTCTACACCTTCTGTCTTGAGTCTACCCACATATCTTGCACCTCTAGGAAACCTGTCCTTCATCATCTACACTCCACTCCTCCTGCTAAGACTGCTTTTTATCTGCCTATGACCTTCAGTCCTTTGAGCCTCCCCTATTCTTAGTCCACCAGCCGCCATCTAGTTTCCCTTTCCTCACACCTCAGCCCGGACCCCATCTTAATCATGACTTTGCTAGCACCTGACTTCTCCCCACCCTTAGGCCAATCCCCAACCCTGGGAAAGCTACAGTAAAATGTCCTTTCTTCCCTTCTGCTATGAGTCTACTGAAACCGGGTTTAATGACTTAATGACAAATCCACACTATCTAACCTTAAACGGGCCCTCAGTGCTGCTCAATGATTATTTTACTAATCTCTACAGACTCCCACTGCATTGATGCCAAATATTTTCCTCTCCATTTACTTCCTAATGTCCTTTCCTCCTAATTTCTCCTTGCACCCTCAGGATGAATTGTTAACCCTTTTCTTTTCATGTTGATCCAGTTTGTAGTCCCCAAACTTCCCCTTACAGTGGGTATCCATTGCTTTTACCTGCCCCCAAGATCCAGTACACCCAAATCTTCCTTGAAGGAACAGCCCCTCTCCCATCCCCAGTCCTTGAAGCTCTAGTGGCTGGCTCCCATCTCCTCCAAAGTTGGCAATGTGAATCAAGGATGGGCATGGGAACCAAGCCAGACCAATGAAACCCTTGTCAGATTTATTTAGGGGAAATAACTTTCTTCTGCTTTGGGAATTGCTAATCTGTAAAGAAACAAGCCCAGTACTGTAAACCCCCATCTTTCCCCAAAACGGAAGAGCCTACCGAAGGAAAAGCCAGAGGAAAGAAGATCTGGTCCTGATGGCAACCTAGAGCTCCTCAATCCACCTATCTTGAAGTCCTCATACCACAGGATGTTTCAATTATATGAGCCAATAAAGTCTCTTTTTTATTTTAGCCAGTTTGAATCACATTTCTGTACTCGCCATCAAGGATCTTGACCTATAGCATGCTCTCAATCTTCAGATATGTTTATATCTTGACCTGTTCTGCCTTTACCTATCTCTGACAGAGGTACCATTCTCGCTGGTATGGTTTTCTTGCTATGCCTTATTTTACATTGGGACCTTTTTTTTTTTTTTTTTTTTTTTTTTTTTTTTTTTTTTT
>NW_006770909.1:5317685-5324638 GCF_000442215.2 Lipotes vexillifer
CCGGCCGCGCAGGCCCAGCGGCCATGGCTCACGGGCCCAGCCGCTCCGCGGCATGTGGGATCCTCCCGAAACGGGCCACGAACCCGCGTCTCCTGCATCGGCAGGCGGACTCTCAAGCACTGCGCCACCAGGGAAGCCCCATTGGGACCTTTTTTAATCTGTTTCTCTTTCTCCATTGACTTCTCCTCCATTGCCCATATCCATAACTGGTATTGGCTAAATAAATATTATCAAACCATTTCAAAAGTATAGTCTTTGATGAGAACAGACAGAAGGTATTTCTGAAAGTATAAGAACATGGCTCTTTGAGATTGACCTGTTCTGGAGTAGGCAGGGAGGCTCATTTCAAAGGATGGAGGGAGAAATTTTCTCAGTGGCATAATCTCAATCCTTCAGTGTCCTCTTCTGCATGCTCCTCAAAGATACTAAGATCTTACCTCCACACTCACCCTTTCTCTGGCTGTTGGCACATCCTGTTCTTCCTGATGAATTGTTCTCTGGCACACAGAAGTGAGCAGAATATGAGCTGTATCATCCTGTGTAATAGATTCTGCAGTGTTAAGAGGACTTAAGAGGAGGAAGCAGAACTGTGTATACCAACAACTCTGAACTGTGCTCTGAAACTCTTCAGTGCTCAGTTGTTGTTTTTCTGTTTGTTTTCTTTTTTATTTAATTTTATCTTAGATGAATATATTTATAAGATTTAAAATTCAAAACTTGAATTTTAAAAGATATAAAAGATAAAATATAAAGGTAAATATAGATATAAAAGTTTCATTCCCCCACCCATCTAGTTGTACTATCAAGTTATCTGAAGTTTTTGGTTTATGATTCTGTACTTGTTTTCTATTGTTGCTGAACAAATTGCCACAAACTTAGTAACATAAAACCAAGCACATGTATTGTCTCATAGTTTCTGTGGGCCAGAAGCCTGAGCAGGGTGTAACAGAGTTTTCTGTTCAGGCCTCACAAAGTTGAAATCAAGGTGTCAGCCAGGACATTAGAGCTCAGGGTCATCTTCCAAGATTATTCAATTCCTTATGGTTATAGGACTGAGGTCCTTGTTTTCTTGCAGGTTGCTTTCAGCTCCTAGAGGCATCCCACAGATCCTAGCAAGCAGGCTTCCTCCACATGTTGTTCATGACACAGCTGTTTTCTTTCTTCCAGGCCAGCAGGAAAGCATCATATTGTCTGATCCCACCCACACTCAAGAGGAGGCATATATACTAGGACAAAACATTGAGAGCCATCCTGGAATTCTTCCTACCACAGCTTCCATTGTTGTTGGGTTTTATATATCTATATCTATATCTATATGTATGTAGATATATGAAAAGTAAAAATGCACACAAACACATACACACATCTTCTCCTTAAACAGTAACGTATAATGATATCACTCATATGCGGAATCTAAAATATTTTCAAGTGTCTTCCCGATCAATAATTGTTCAATCATCAGGAAAACTGAGTAAAAGTCACCAGAAACCAAGGTCAAAGAGAATAAAGCTATCCTAAAATGCTTAATTGTAGGTTTTCTCGAGGCTGTGATAATGGGAAGTAACACAACTTAATTATCTGGTCAGGTATGCAATGCCAACTGCCAGACACGTTTAATGAGCTGAACCTGAAGAACATTGAAACTATGTAGACTGTGGTGAGAGTATGAGGATAAATCATTGATTTCAGAGTAATAACTTGTGTACTTCTTATGCTTGAGTTGATGAAGCATCCCCTTCTCAACAAATGCTACAAAACTTCAAAATCTTAATCTACTCTTTTTTTTCCTTTTAAATTCAATTATTTATAAAAGTCCTTAAAGTACTCTGGGTTTCAAATTTACATACAGTAAAATCACTGTTTTTGGTGTACAGTCTATAGGGAATAGAGTATGCCTACCGACCTACCCTTTAATCATCCGTTTAGAGTGAATATTAGCACTTTAAGTAAAACATAGAAGAAGCCTTACAATTACCTAAGTCTCTTTAGCTTTCCCCCTTTTTGTGTTGTAGTCACCATTTATGATATCTACATACATTGAAACCTCCACTAATCTTACATTTTTGCTGTCAATAGTCATATATATTTTAAAGAGTTTATGAGGGAAAACTATGCTATTACATTTACCCAAACGTGTTTGGAATTCCTTCATTCCCAGTGTTTCAATTTTCCCTCTTGAATCATTTCCCTTTAGCTTGAAGAACTTCCTTTATCATTTCTTTTAGAGAAGGTCTGCTGGCGATGAATTTTCTTAGTTTTCTTCCTCTGAGGATATCTTTATTTCCCCATCACTCCTGAAGGATATTCTCACTAGATGTACAATTCTCGGTTAACAAACTCTTTTCTTCAAGCACTTTAAAGATGTTTTCCCACTGTCTTCTAGGCTCTGTGTAATGTGTTATTTTTTTCTGGCTGCTTTCAAGGTTTTTTTTCTTTACCTTTGGTTTTCAGCAGTTTGATTATAATGTGTCTGGTGTGGTTTTCTTTGAGTTTATTTTGTAACCTTATGTGTTTCACTAAATTGGAAAGTTTTCAGCCATTATTTCTCAAATATTTTTTCTGCACCAAGCTCCTTCCTTCTTGCTCTGGGACTGCAATGACATACATATTATATCTTAAAATATTTTCCCATAGGTACTGTTGATGTCATTTTTAAAAAATCTTTTCTCTCTTAGTTTTTTACATTGGGTGATTTCTGTGGGTCAGTCTTCAGATTCACTGACTCCTTTCTCCATCCATCTCAGTTCTGCCATGGAGCCCATCCCATGGCAGATGGGCCATCCCATGGCCCATTTTTGTTTTTTCATTCGTATTTTTCAGCTCTGAAATCTCAGTTTGGCACTTTTGTTTATAGTTTCTACTTCTCTACGCAAATTTTCTATCTTTCATTCATTTCAAATGTGTTCAGTTTCACTTCATGGAGAAGGATTATATATAATCACTGCTTTAAAGTCTAATAATCCCAACTTCTGGGTCATCTCTTGGTTGGAATCTGTTGATTGTATTTTCACTAGGGAATTGGTCGTATTTTCCTGCTCCTTTGGATTTGAGTAATTTTGGATGGTATTCTGGACATTCTGAATATGTATTATATTTTGAAACTCCAGATCCTATTAAAACCCTCTGTAGAATGTTGACTTTTTTAAAATTTTGACAGTCAAATAACATGGTTAGATTCAGACTATGAGTTCTGTCTCTCCTTCAGTCAATTAGTTTCCATGTCAGTTCTATCCTCAAATCTTTCACTGTGCTGCTTTGTTCTCTACCACACATGAGCTTCTCAGGGATTCGTTTCTGAATTGTTTAGTAATTTATGTCATAGATCACTTTTCAATATCTTTGTTATGCAGCTTTGGACTTCTTTTGTGCATACAAATCTTAGGCTTGACACATGAGATTCCAATACGGTATTTCCTTCCCTCAAGTCTAAGAACTATATGGGTGTTATCATACAGTCATAAAGTATATATTTTTTTCCATTACTGTACCTTATGCCACACCAGGTCAACTTAATAGTGATTTATATTTGAATCACAAAACTACTAAAATTAATTTTCTGCTCACTGTTGTTAAGATAATTTTGTTTTAAAGTTTTGTTTGTTTTTCTTAATACCAGAAGCCAATACAGATGAAGGGCATTCTTCCCCATTTTAGTCTGATTTCAAGCCAATTTTCCTTCTTAGCCTCAATTTATCTCACTTTTGCAAAGAGTCTTCTTGCCATTCCATCTCCTCTGAGGACAGCAGATGGATCTATGTTTGATTCTTTCACTCATCAAGCATTTATCAAGTGCCTGTCATGTGCTAGATACTGTTCTGGACACTGTTCAATTAAAAAAATAACTACTGACACTGGACTGAATATGTTACCAGGGAAATTATTCCTCTGGAATTTTTAAGATAATCGATTTATCTATTCAAGATTGTTAACTAGAGGATAGCTTAAGGTGGGGAATGGACGTCTCTTCTCAGTGTTCTGAGTTCAGTGAACTCCCAAGACTGAAATAAGAGGGAGACACCATCAAACAAACCTAAAGCATCTCTAAGAGAAACCAAATTGTTTATAAGCTAGTGTCTCTCAAATTTTAGTGCTTACCTACCATTGCAATTATACATGTTCCTACTTCTCACACTTCTCCCCAGGGCCCCACAAGTTTTGAAGGGAGAATAAAAGCTATGAACTCTGAGAAGTACTACAAGCTAATGGCCACAGTCCAAATATCCCACCTTGTTGTCTTTGGGGGAAATGCTTCATATTCAGATCGTTCCCATCTTTCCCACACTGGTAAAGACAATGGGAAAAATATATAGTGAGCTAACTGGGTAGGAAAAGAATTTTGTTGTTCTATGGACTAATCCCCAGTAAGTGTGATTAGCATAAACATTTTTCACCTCAAGTAGAATGAGGCTTCACTAATGAGATGAGCATAATACACATCTGATAAAATACCAATACTGCTTTTTATAAATACATAATAAAAGGGATGTAAGGAGGGAATATAATTAGCTTGCGTGATTCTGCATGGATTTATTCCCATTTACTGTGTATGCGATCTTGGGTAAATTATTTAACCTCTCCAAGTCCCTCTTTTCTCAACTATAAAATTCAGAAAACAATAGCTGTTATGGTTTGTTGCAATTCAATGCCTAACATAGTAGATAATTAACATTAGGTGATTATGAATCCAAAGTCAGTAAAACTTCTGGAAGAAAATACATGCACTTCTCTGAAAAGTGTCCTTGGGAGAATTTATCCCAACAACTTATATATCTTATAAATTGAACAAAGTAGAAGAATTTCTTAAACATTGTCATCTAGGGCAGAAGAACAAATCTTCCCTTTTAATAAATGTATCCTTACTTTGATATCCAATTCAATTAGATTAGCCTGGATGTATTTGGAAGGGACCTGACTACAATAATGCATAAAATTTTGTCTAATAGCTGGCCATGAGCTTTTGCTGACACTTAATGAAATCTGTTTAATTACTCTAGCAGCCCCTATATTGGCTGCTGTGCTGGGGTCATTGGAGAACTCGACCCTATGGTACTTGGGATACAAGAACATCTTCTGCTGATTGAAGCCTGTACCCTGTGGAAATGTTTTAATGTGATCCTTGAAGCATGTCCTAAGAAATGCTGTCAACACATATTCTTCCTTGTCAGGCCTTTATTTGGTCAGGAATACTCAAGAGCTCTGTCTTTCTGCCTGTGGTTTACCACATTGTCTCCATTTGCTTTCAAATATGGTTTAGCTGTGCTCAATGAAGCAGAGGTAGCCGAATTAGAAAGACATCATCAACACTGCTCCTCCAGAGAAAATTTCTCATCAGATAAATCACTAAACCAGCCACCAGGTTTTTTTGTTTTGTTTTAGCTACCATGTTTTGATGCATAGAAGCCACATCCTTGCACCCTATTCATTCACTTGCAGATAAACACATTCTCAACACGGTGAGCCAAGGGACGTGCCCAACAGACCATGAGGAAAGCTGGGGTTGATCACAAATCCCCAGTACAAAGAATTTCAAAAGAAGGAGGAAAAGGCAGCAAAAAAAGACAACTTATTTATAACTCATACTATCACAAGTGATTTTTTTAATAACAAATAAACGTTCTTTGGCAACTACTCTTTAATAAAAACTGAAAGGTATGGCACAATCCTTAAAAATCTATAGCTGCTTGTATAAACATTGTTGTATAGTATGAATTGAGACATTAGGTTGAAGAGGTATTGACAAACATAAGAATTTGCCATATCCAAAAGTGTGTTGTTGTTTTTATTTGTTTTTAATGAATAGGAATTTCCAAGGAATAGGAAATTGCTTTAACTGTGATCATCTGACCAATTAAAAATCATAATGTCATGGGTTTTTCACTAGTCCTGAGAATGGGGAATGTCCCAGTGCACAGTGCTGCCCCAAACAGCTGGTATTTAGAGTGAAAGTAGGGCCTGCATCTCTTTGAATAAGGGGTAGATTTCTTAGAAATGTGGTAATTGGAGAAAATCTTGATTTCATTAAAATTATTCTAGTTTTACAGTCTATATTAATCCAAAGAAAAACTTGAGAGCCACTAACTTAACACATTTTAACCCACCTGGAGTAAACTGGAATGCCTGTACTGCATTTACAATCAATTTTAGGCATTGATTAGTCCTTCCATATTAGGGGAGGATACTGTTAGAATTGGAAATTTCCCTCCAAATCACAGACTGTTACAAGGGAATGAAACTCCTCAACTTGACAAATAAGAGTCATGTTGGCCTTTCCCTTTTATCCTTCAGCCACCCGTGGCTATATGGGGCAGGACAGTCCTTCCCCCCAAAACTTCAGAACAGTTAAAGAGTGATGGACCCACATAACAGAACACTCGGACATCGAACTTGAGAGAGATGAAAAGATATTTCTGGACCAAAAAAAAAAAAAAAAAACAAGTCACAGCAAAAATCCATAAAACACCTAGAAATAAGCATAACAAGAAATGTTCAAGACCCCTGTAAACACAACAAGAAAGCTAACAAACAAAAACAATAAATTAAGTTTTAAAACCTAAGGCAGACCTTATTCCTAGATAGGAAAAAGCAATTCTGAAAAATTTTCAAGTGATATCAAACTAATCTATATGTTCATTCAGAACTCAAACTGTTAATTGTGATTACCTCCAAGGAGTGAGGCTGGGGAAAATATTTACAATACATATGATAGACAAATCTCCTGAATAGTATTGATAAGAAAAAGATAATAATAACTCCATAGGAAAATAGGGACAAAATATGTGATAGATAGGTCATAGAGGAGGAAATACAAGTTGGTCTCAAATATATAAAAAGAAGCTTAGCCTCATTCACAGTAAGAAAATATAAAATAATACACATCTAAGATACCATTTTTAAATTACCAAATTGGCAAAAAACAAAGTTTGCTAGCACCCTTTTGGCATGGCTGTAGGGAA
>NW_006770909.1:5324648-5356714 GCF_000442215.2 Lipotes vexillifer
CTCTTGTACATTAGTTGAATATTATGACATTGCTTGTATATTATAAATTAGTTGCATTTCTATGGAGGGCAACTGCATAATATCTATTGAAATTATAAATGCATGTATTCTTTGATCCAACAATGCCACTTCCTACAGATATACTCACATACATGCAAAATGACACAAAGTTAATAGTCGAAACACTGTTTAAAAGGGTAAAAGATTGAAAACAGCCAAATATCCTTTGATTGGGGACCGAGTAAATAACGTATGGTAGATCTATACAACTGAATATTATTCAACTGAAAAGAAAAGGAAAAAAATCTTTATGTACATGCTGACATGGAAAAAGTTCCATGACATATTATTAAGTAAAGAAAGCAAAGTACATGAGAGTGTTTAAATATGCAAATATTCATGTGTAAGAGGGAGAAATATGAATATATATTCAAACGCATAAGAATATAACAATGGTTACTTGGAAAATAATGTATTGGTTGCAGGAAATACAAGGGAAGACCAGAGGTGAGAAGAATTTTCGCTATATACCTTTTCTTAACTTTAGATTTTTGAACAATATGAATGCATTACCTACTGAGAAAATTTAAACTAAATTTTAATTGAACATTTTTTTCTTTATGAATTATTTGGAAATAAACCTTTTTATACCATGAAGTGACTTTGTAAATGTATTTATGACAAACCCTACTTTTTTAGGAGAACCATATTAAAGGCAATTATATTTCATTTAAAAATAGTAATTGCTTTCTCATACTTAATTTTAACATAAATTTTATCACATTACTGTAATTTGGCAAACAAAATATTTCCAAATAGCTTGAATATACCAATCCCTCTTGATACTGAGGCAGGTACAGGAAGATAAAGGGGAAAATAGATTTTATATTATATTGTGTATACATACACAATACATATTTATAAAGAAATGGAGGTTAATTTTTAGACAGTATTGCACTATCTCAATCCCTTATCATTGGTTTAAACTCATCACACGGCCAACATATCCCACAACAAATTGATTCTTGTTCACATACAAAGAAGTGGTGTGCGTTTAAATAATGCTGTATTTACTGACTAGGGGGAAAAAAATAGCACATTGAAGTCAATGGACTTCTGACCTTGAAGAAATGTAATGAACTTGTGTATGGAGAAAAGTTCCATGGTGCCTAGTGGTGAAGGGCACAGGATTTTGGAGTAAGACCCATCTAGATTGAATCCACTGCCTATGTGACCTTGGGTGAGTTACTTCAAAGGGGACTGTTTCCTATCACACAGATTTCTCATAGGGTTTTTATTAAATAAAATAATGCATATAAAGAGGTTAGCATAGACACCTACTTGAACTCTATCTTCATCATGAACTCTGTTCTTTAAATGTCTCCACATTCCTTCCTATGCTTGCAGAGGAAAAAGAACACAAGACAGGTAGAAAAATGGAGAAATCAGTGGCCTCTATGATGCAATTTGTGGGGTTTAAAAAGGTTCTCCTATTCAGACACATCTCACCAAAGGGGCCCACAGGTAGTCTGAGAAGTTAGCCAATTCCTCAAGTTAATCCCTTGCGAACATGCAAATATCTCTAGAAGGGGATCAATCCTATAACTATTAATATTTAGCATAGCACATTAAACAAATATTACTTTAATAGCTAGTATCAGAAGACATCTTAGATAATAGTCTCTGATGAAATACAGAGTCCTGGTGTGTCATTTCGGCTGTGGAATGAGTCTTTGGGGCTCAGCTTGAATGAGGCAGGAATAAGACCAAGGAGCAAAACCGTTCTGCATAAGAACAGACAGGAATTTGTGGGGTTTGGAAGCACGCATAAGTCAAAGAAAAAGAGCAGACTTTGAAGTAGGGAGAAAGGGAACTCTGGGTCCTCCTCCTAGCCCAGAAGACTGCAACTGCCCAGAGGCAGCACGGCCAAAGGCTTTTGAGAACAGAAATCTCTGAAATTTAATTGTTTTGCATGGCTCCATGGCCCCAAACCTTTCATAAGATCTCATGCACAACCCTTAGTTGACAGGACTTTCAGCAGAAGGATTTGAGTGCTATCCAGGAAGAAGACATATGGAAAAGCAGGCAGAAAATACAGAGAAGATTTCCGGAAGTGGAAAGCAAAAATCAAAGGGCCTTGGTCCGGAACATAGCTCCCCCGCAACCCCTCACTGCCCCAAGAATCCTCAGACATGGTGGGAATGGGGGTGGGGCTAAGGGATGCCTCCTTTCCCTCCACATATGGGGTTAGGGGCTGAGTCCATTTAATTAAAGTCTTGAAGGATGGAGTGACCCAGCTGCATGTCGGTTGCACTAGCTCTTTTTCCTTCCAGCTCTCTAACAGCTGGGGCAAAGCTAAAAGCAGAACCCGGAAGGCCTAGAAACCAGGACTGACAGGAGAAGGGCAGCACAATTCAAGGTTAGAGGAGAAAGCTTGGGAGGGATAATAAGTAAAGGGCATCAGATGGGGACACCTCAACAGGAGATAGTTGCTCTGAATAGAGAGGGCTCCTGTGGCTTGAGTAAGCCGTGCACAGATTACAAATGAACATTTCAAATATTATTCACCTAAAGTTAAATTTGGTGAGTGCTATGTGGGTAAGTGACCAAATACCAGATTACTGTGATAAATTACTGAGAGGAAACTACTAAATCTGTAACATGGCAAATACAATGGGAAAAAAACCTGGATCAAACAAACATGAAAATGGTACTTTTTCTTCCCAGCTGTCTATTTAAAAGAGTTAAATTAAGCCATGAAACGATCATATCAGCCTTAATTCTTTCTGTTATTCATTGAACACCTTCTTGGAAACATGCAGATAAAAGTCCCACCTTGGAGAATTTGAGATAAGAGTGAATGGAAAAGAAGTGAAATTAACAGGCTTTCCCAGTTCACGCTCATAACCATCATGCTTTGTTTGTTCAAAGCTGCCTACAAATGCATAATATTAAATCAAACCTTTAATGTATTCTGACGTGGGGGAGCTTACAATCCTAAGGCCCGTTCTTAGGTTCACACTTTTCTTTGTACACAGTAGGGGCCATAAGACCAAGTGAACAGCAAAAGGCTATTGTGAAATAAGAGAGATGAGAGTTCTTTGTGTTATAAGGAAATGCAAGCTGCTTCCTGTGATGAAAACGACATAGATACACATATACAGTGTAGACAGTCCTCAGCTAAATATAGTAGATCCTATAATGCATTGGTTTACAGGCATATTAATATGATAAAAGAAATGATGAAATCTAGGTTTTTGCCTGAAGGAAGACTTGTCAGAAATAACAAAACTGGCCAGATGCCCTGTGATCCTAAAAATAAGTAGGCTTCTGCTGTGAAACCCGTCACTTCACAGGAAATAAAGTGAGAAGCACGGCGGCACTCTATGGAAAAGATCCACCAAGAAATAGCCAAGATAATTTCCTTCATTTGACCATAAACCCATCAAAACTTCATGGAATGTGGTCACTTTATTTATGCAGGAACTGTGTTCAGTTAACCACACATGCCATAACTTTCTTAGATAATGAGAGAGACAGACAACCATGGGACCTGTTCTCTAATAGGAATTCAAGTATCAATGAAAATCTCCAGAATCCTAAGGAATTTTCTACTGAAATCAACAGTCACCAACACAGACTGACTTAGAAATAGATTATATCTTATGCTTCCTTGCCTCCTTAAAACATTTATTCTTAAAATCTAGCTACTTAAAGTGAGCCATTTTTAAAAAAGAATCCAAAAGTACTATAATCAGCTATATTGCTTCTGAGAGGCTGATCGTCAATCATAGGAACAAGGAAGTCATTTTTTTTAATGAAAATTGGCCCAATATTAATGTGGGCCATAAAAACATTTGAAGTCTTGATCAGTATGATGTCATGGAAGCTAGGCCTATTTGACACCAGGTATGAATCAACTTTTGTTTTCTTTGTATGTTGTATACGGCTTAATGATTGGTGGTGGTAGACCCTTGCCATGCTTCCCAACAGTCCTGTCTGAAAACAGCTGTCTTCCCAACCACAGTCCTCCAAAGAGCAAATTCTCAATGGAACTATTTTGACAAAAGGCCAACTTATTTTAAACTACAAAACAAAAAGTTATAGGGAATTCCCTGGCGGTCCAGTGGTTAGGACTCCACACTTCCACTGCAGGGGGCACCGGTTCAATCCCTGGCTGAGGAACTAAGATCCCATATGCCGCATGGCACGGCCAAAAAAAAAAAACCCATAAAGTTATAACCAATAAGCAATCAAATTAGTACCAAATGTTACTTATCAAAGATAGACTTTAATGCAGATAACACTCATTATGGAAATTCCTAAAGTAAAAGCTAGAGAGTATGTCAATGTGTTTCTCTCATCACAGTGCACAGCACTATAACATTAGCATTTCCAAAGGCATAGATGATGTTAGATTCTAGGGAAGATACAACTGCATATTATCTCTGTCTTTAAGAAAGCTTGTCTAGGGACTTCTCTGGTGGCCCAGTGGTTAACACTCTGCACTCCCAATGCAGGGGGCCCCGGGTTCGATCCCTGGTCAGGGAACTAGATCCTGCATGCCGCAAGATCCGGAGTGTGGCACATCCCGACTGCAGCAGATCCCACGTGTGACAGATCCCGCATGCTGCAACTAAGACCTGGCACAGCCAGATGAATAAACAAATATTGCAAAAAAAGAAAGAAAGCTTGTCTATACCTTGTCACAGAAGTAAAACTGTGGAACCTATAAAATAGCTATTCTGTTAGGCCATCAGTTGTCATTTTGAAATTTTTGAAGCTGTGGAGCCATTTCTTCAAATAAATGTTAGAAATCCACTTTATAAGAAATGCGTTGGTTGAGAGGATCAGAGGAGGGTCAGATCTAAAGGAAACCTCTCCAAAATCCTGGTCTCAATCCCCCAACCCCCTTTCTTCCTGGAGAAGGAACGTGTAAGTGTGGGCCTTGGGTACAAAACTGGCATTTTAAAATTTCTTTATTTCTTACTTTACTCCTCAAAAATATAAATGTATGAAGTTTAATATTTTCTAGGCAAACCACACTTTGAAATTTTAAAAAATAAGCAAAAAACCTTTATGGGTATGTAACAGGATCTGAGCATAAATTTTAACAGAACTAGCTAAAAACTGTTAGCTTACCCTCTCTAATTCTCGCCTCGGACTCTCTACCTCTCCGTTCTCTTTGTTCACTGCATCCAGCAGCCTTTTCTTGGAGCCGCCTGCCTTTCTACCCTGGAGTAAAAGAAGGCATAGTTTTCATCTACTCATATACTTTTGTACCCCTTCAACCAAAATTTTAAAAGTAAGATTATACTGACATGCAAACTGTTTCTGTCTTCAGTTTTACAATTTTAAATAGACTGATTTCACTTTACAGGGTGGGAGGGAAAAAATTCTAAGTCTGTAGTCATTACTGTGATTGAGGTTTTTGCTACAGGTGAACAGATATTGCCATCTACTGTTGAGAAAAAATAAAATGGTTAAGCCAAAAGCTTTCAGCCTTAAGGTTTTGACAGATCATAAATTTGAAACAGAAAAAAAAAAAATGGTTTTGGGACTTCCCTGGTGGCGCAGTGGTTAAGAATCTGCCTGCCAATGCAGGGAACCCAGATTCGAGCCCTGGTTCAGGAAGATCCCACGTGTTGCGGAGCAACTAAGCCCGTGCGCCAAAACTGCTGAGCCTGTGCTCTAGAGCCCATGAGCCACAACTACTGAAGCCTGCATGCCTAGAGCCCGTGCTCTGCAACAAGAGAAGCCATTGCAATAAGCCCACACACCAAAACGAAGAGCAGCTCCCGCTCCCCGCAACTAGAGAAAGCCCACGTGTAGCAATGAAGACCCAACGCAGCCAAAAATAAATAAATAAACTTATTTTTTTTAATGGTTTTATGAAAGTAGGATTTAGTATTCATAAGTAGTTTGAAAACTAAAGAGGATAGAAAATATAACAAACAAAACTTTCTTTCCTAAAATCAGAAAAATTGTTAAGTGCAATTATTCCTACTTTTGATTAAAAGTTGAAAGCAAACCATTGCTTTATCGGTTTCTATTTGGCTCACCATTTTACATACTACAGTGAAGAAGAAATATAAATAAATCATCCCTTTTTAATTATCTTACTTCATTTCAAAATTTAACTTAAGGTATATATTAACTTATTTTCTTTGTTTTCTCATAAAGCCACTAGAAGTGCTTATCAGTTTTTAACTTTAGATTTAGCTAGAAATAAATTTTCTTTAGAAAAATAGGGTAGTTAACACAGCCTTCTTTGGGGCCTCTAATAGTACATAGTTAAGCTCAAATATAGAGAAAGCCCCTTTAGGGCAAAAAGCTACCATGAAAGCAGTGCATCTGAGTCAGAAAATCCAGGCACATTAAAACTCTCCTACTAGTAACAATCAACGGGAAGAATGACCTGTCATTTTTCTGATGGCTGGTGATGAGCTGGAGGAAATGATTTGGTGGCTGAAATTCAGTTGTTTTTACGCATAAGAAAGTATTTTTCCCTTTAAAGAGTATTTATTTAACTCTAACAACAGTCGAGCACCCTGCGACGTCCTGTGTCAGCTATCTCATGCTGGAGAGAAGTGGATGTAAAGCGTGATGTGTGGATACCATGCAAGCCCCAATGTGAATGTCTATGTAAAGAAAGGAAAGAGACCTTTCATCTTTGTAGTGTGTTAATCCAAGTATAAAAGCTGACTACCCACCATGCACCGTGTATGGTGTGTACGTACGTATATTTGTGTGTGTATGCATGTCTGTAAAGGAATTAAAGTTTTTAAAAATTGGTAATTGACTTTGCTATATCAGCATTTCTGGTTCCAACCATTATGGCTTATTATGCTGGATGCTTTAAGGGATTTTTCATCATATCTAACACTGGTAGAGCATTTACTGTTTTCAAAGGGCCCTCACTCAAGTCAGTTTATTTGCTCATTTAACAAATGTGTACTGAACACCAGCCATGTGCAAGGCTCTCATAAGCATCAGAAATACAAAGCTGGAAGACAGACCAGCCTATCCTTCAAAGAGCCTCGAAGTCTAAGGGAGGTGAGAAAGAAGCAACCTCGCAACTGGGTTTACAGAACACTGTTAAAAGTTCCCTGACAGAGGAATGAAGGAGCACTAGGTAAAATGAAAAATAACAGATCTGCTTCTGCTTGGGGAGTACGGCAGGAATCGGGAAGGTGCAGGTGATAGAAACCTGTATAGTACACAAACCAGCAGAGGGGACACTTTTTGAGAACCACAGGTCATTACTGGATGCCACATGCTCAGCAGGTATCAGCAGGTGAGTCTAGGGAGGAAATGTCATGCAAAGAAGTCCCAGGTATATATGCCTAGTGGAGTATATGCAGGGAAGATACAACAGTTATAGGAGAAGCTTATGAGCAGAGAAGTGACAGAGTGTCTGTAATCCCTTGAACTCTCATTATAATTATAGATGCACAAGAATTTGCAAACATAGTACGGAGAAGTCCCATACACCCTTCACCCAGTTTCCCCTAATGATACCATCTTACACAGCTATAGCACAATATCGAAACCAGGAAAATGACGTTGGTACAATATATGTGTATAGTTCTTTGTCATTTTATCAAATATGATTTGTGTAGCCACCAATGCAATTCTGAACTATTTCACAAAGATGTTCCTCATGCTACCCACTTACAGATACTTCCTCCCCTACCTCCCTCCATCATCCCTATTTCTGGCAACCACGATCTCCCTCTCTATAATTTTTTCATTTTTAGAATGTCATGTAAGTGGAATCATATTTATATGACCTTGTGTGACTGACTTCTCTCACTCAGTGTAATGCCTGAGATGTATCCACATTGTTGCAAGTATCAATGGTTCCTTTTTAGAGACTTCCCTGGTGGCGCAGTGGTTAAGAATCCACCTGCCAATGCAGGGAACACAGGTTCAATCCCTGGTCCCGGAAGACCCCACATGCCGCAGAGTAACCAAGCCCGTGCGCCACAACAAAGAGTAGCCCCCGCTCACAGCAACTACAGAAAGCCTGCACGCAGCAGTGAAGACCCACTGCAGCCAACAATAAAAATAAAAATAATTTTTAAAAATCATTAAGAAAATTCAAACAATAGTAGCTACAATACTGTTTTGTACTAATAAAATAAGTATTTTAAAGTATTCAATGAAGTGTTATTTGAGTATTAGAAGAATGAAGGAATCCTTGCAGGTGACCTAGGCTCTAACTACATGTGGAGGGGTGGGACTGAAAGTTTCAACCCCTAATCACCTGGTTGATTCCCCTAGCAACCAGCCCCCCAACCTTAGGTGCTTTCCAAAAGTCACCTTATTAACATAAACTCAGGTGTAGCTGAAAGGAGTTTGTTATGAATATCAAGACATCTTTATCACTCTTACCACTTAGGGAATTCCAAGGGTTTTTTAATTTTATTTTATTTTGCGGTACGCGGGCCTCTCACTGTTGGGGCCTCTCCTGTTGCGGAGCACAGGCTCAGCGGCTATGGTTCACGGGCCCAGCCGCTCCGCGGCACACGGGATCCTCCCGGACCAGGGCACGAACCCGCGTCCCCTGCATCGGCAGGCGGACTCTCAACCACTGCGCCACCAGGGAAGCCCTCATATGTATTTTTTGTTTTTTAAGTTTAAAAAAAAAATTTTCTCTAGTCCTCTCCTTTGCCCTCTATATACAGTAACTCTGTTTTAATTCCATATCTTGCACTAGCAGAGAAAATTACATTATTGAACATGTAAGAACAATCTTTCTGGAACAGCATTCTGTCAGACAGAGAAGGGGAGACCTGTTGATATGGAAGCCAACCATTCAGAAGCATTATTATCAGCAGTGCTATTCTTTGCTAGAGTCAGGTTGTTGCAATGAATACCAAAGGAAGATTTGTTCTGTAACAGGAATAACACATTAGACAGTCATCCAATAACATGTATTAACTCTTTTTAAATGTTAACTTTAAGACAAAAATTGAAGTAGATGGATATTCTCACTTCAGTTATAACATTATTCATATGAATTTCCCTGTAATAAACAACCAACCAAATAAGGTGAGGGCTTGTTCTGGGGAAAGGAAAGAATGGGAGTGGGAGATGGAGAAGGGCAGAACTTCAAGTTTTCATTATTGTATCTCTCATTATTGAAAAGCTACACATCAACACCACACACACACACACACAGAAGAAAAGATTCTTTCTTCTCTTAGGATAAGCATTCCAAGCACACTCTGTGGTTTCAACTTCCTAGCCTTTGGGCCTATATGCTGAATAGCATAGGTCTATTGTCAAGATTGGTTCTGCCTCAACATTACAGCCCCTGTGCCTCTGCTGTTTGATATTATAAATAATCACAAGCCACATCCATGGCATTTGATAGCTACAAAGCATCTCTAATAGGATAAAATTTACTTGCAAACATAGTATCTGAAAGTTGCAAGTCCTGTCTTTAGAAAGGGCAATGCTGGGACTTCTCTGGTGGCCCAGTGGTTAAGACGCCGTACTTCCAATGCTGGGGGTGTGGGTTCGATCCCTTGTTCTTGGGAACTAAGATCCCACATGCCGCCTGGTGCTGTAAAAAAAAAAAAAAAAAGGCAAAGCCACTTATCATTGGGGGTCCAGGGCATGGGAGTTTAAAGTGGCAGAACAGCAGGTCCTAGAGGTCTCTGAGGCAGGCCTCCTATCTTACAGAGAACATTTCCTTCTAGGACAGAAGCCATCTTAACCCCTCTTTTAGGACAGGACCACCGTACCATTCCTTGGCAAGGTAGCAGTAAAACTGGCAGTCATGCCAGTCCTTCTGCATCGTTAAAGTAATTTTAGTAGAAGCAACAAGAACCTCGACTCCAACTGGATTAAACAATCAAGGTGATCTATCAGCTCATGTATTTGAAAAGTCCAGAAGTAGAGCAAGATTTTCAGTACAGTCCGTTAAGGATTCCACCTCTCTCTCCGTGTTTCTCTGGATTCTGCATTTATGTGTTGACTCTGTCCTCAGAATAGTTTCCCCCTTAGTTGCTAATAGCAGCAACATTGGTTTCTGGCTTCTTCATTCCCATCTGAAGAGAGAGACTTACTTCACTCAACCATTAAACTGAAGTGCTGGGCTTGTTTCACCTGGACCATCCCAGAACAATCACAATGGCAAGGGAAATGGGATTAGAACCATTCGGGAAATAGGCAAGGGTCAATGCATCCCACCTACAATGCCTGGCTGCAACTGAATGCACGAGGAGGGTGTGATGTAGGAGAGGCACCATTATGTCCATGTTCAGCCGCTGCACTGATATGCTTTGTCCCTGTAACTCAGAACCACAAAGCTGCCCAAGAAATAGACTCACTCCGTTTTTAGCCATTCTCTCTCTCTCCCCTTTTTCTTCTCTCTTTCTCTCTCTCATTCTCCCTGTCATCTTTCCCTTCTGCTTTGTTAAAACTGACTGGCCATGAAAGCAAGGTAGGAAAGAGGATGAGGAATAAGACAGGAAAGATATAATGTGTCCTTCATTTTAGTAGAAGAACCCTAGAAAACTTCTAGACTCTAGAAATCAGTGATTAAATCTACACAGTTAACCAAAGTCTGAAGCTGTGGCCAGAACTAGTGCTCTAGGTTAGCAGATGTATGTGGTAATCCAGAAAAAAAATTTATTTTGGGAAATTTTAGAAGAGAAAGCAAAATAGGTAGATTACCCAGACGTACTATACAAGTCTGGACAATTCTCCTTCAAACCAATACTATCCCTTGTGTTAGTCATGCACTCTTAGTAATTAAATAAATGAATAATCTAAAAATATGGCAGGGAGTTCCCTGGTGGCCTAGTGGTTAGGATTCTGGGCTTTCACTGCTGTGGCCGGGGTTCAATCCCTGGTGGGGGAACTGAGATCCCGCAAGCCACTCAACGTGGGCAAAAATAAAAATAAATTAAAATATGGCAAATGTTGTGCATAATAATTATTCACAGTAGCAGGAAAATAATTGAAATTAACTTAAATATCCATCAGTAGGCAAAGTGTTATCTAGATTATTGTACAATCATTCAATGGAACATTAAGTAACAGTATTAAATAATGGTTCTGTAATATCAAAAAGTAATGCCTATGATTTACTACCAAGGGTAAAAAGCAGAATTTGAAAAATAATTACATTAAATGTACATATCAGCTATAATTATATAAAATATACATACAAAAAGGAAATAGAAATATACCAATGGTACTGAAATGTGATTGTTTTCTACTTCTCAACGTTTTTTGTGGTACTGTTACATTAATTTTATAACTGAAAAAAAATTAGAAAGCATTATTACTTGGCAGATATCTATTTAGCACTTTGCCTCTGTGCTGGTAAAATAGGAGTTACGATTAGGTGGTCTGTCCTCTGTCCCAATAGCACTCATTCATTTACTTGACAAATAATTATTCAGTACCTATTATCTACTAGGCACCAGGGATATTTCAATGAGGTAAATGACTTGGTCCCTGCCTCTATCCTTACAGCCCAGTGAGGAAGACAGACAATAAGCAAATAATTTATTACAAATCAGGAGAACATGGTATGAAGGTAACCAACATAATGTCATACTAGGAAGGTGAAGCTGCTTTAAAAGGGGGCCAGAGAGGCTTCCAAGGAAATGGTATCTAAATTGAGATGACGATGAGAAGGTGCCAAAAACTGCAAGTGCCAGGGTAGAGCAATTTAAGCAGAGGAGCTAAGGTGAGAAAGATCTTGGCAAGTGCTGGGAACCGAAAGGAGGAGGCCCCGGGTGGCTGGAGCACAGTGCAAGAGCAGAAGAGGAGTTAAAATGAGGTTGGAGACGTAAGGAGGGACCAGATCATGCAAAACCTTGATAAGAATTTTGGATTTTATTCCCAGTGCAATGTGAAACTACTGAAGAGAAGAAACACGGTTCAGTTAGTATTTTAATAAGCTCACTCAGGCTGCTTTGTGAAGAATGACTTGGTGGTGAGTAGAGGACATGATAAGAAGCAGAGAACTAGTCAGAAGGTCTATGAAGGAGATGATAGTGAACTGGAGTAAGGTGGTGGCAATGGAATGAATTAGAGAAAGACCAGAGGATATGATGAGGTGAGGGGAGAATGAGGCAACGGTGATGCCCAGATTACTGGTTTGAGCAACTGAGTGTATGGCAGCGGTGCTTACCGAGATGGGAAAAGTGAGGAAGAATTTGGGGAATAAAATGAAGAATTTACTTAAATTTAAAGAACACTGAACTGCAATTTATAATCTGCTTATATAATCTTACTCGCCAGGAAGACCTTTAAGGATGGGGAATATGTTTTTCACCTTTGAAGTCTCAACAATGCAACATGTTACAGACTAAGCATTTAGTAAGTGTTTGTTAAATGAATGTCACAGCTTTGCAGATATTTCATTCCTTCCAGTGTAATAAGAGTCTACTTATTGTGCAAAGCCTGATTTTAGACAGTTTTCCTTACCAAGGCAAACAAGGACAAAATAATTGACCATTAATTATTCTCTAACTGAAAAGGAGAAAGAAAAAGTATGAGATGCTTATTTTTTTAGTTCTTTGTTTAGTTTTCCGTAGTTAAACTAAAATGGGAGTTCAAAGCTTTAATGTGTATGTTTAAATTCTTGGGCCTGCTACTGAACTTCTTCAAGTGATTTTACCTCCCAGTGTCTTAGTTTCTCCATTTACAAGATAGAGATAATGGTAGTTGCCTTATCTCACAAGGATGTCATGAAAATAAGTCAGATAAATTGCTTTGCCCTCCTTAGAGAGGGGCTCTAGAAAGTAAGCATTATTAGATATGATGATGAATACTCACAACTTCAAAGATATTTTTAAATTGCCCCCCAAGTCTTTGAACATGTTAAGCCTATGAATAGCACCGTGTTAGGTGTTTATACATTTCTGGCAAGCTTTCACCTCTTGTTAAAGCAGTAAATGGTCTTTGAACAAATGTATTTCTCATTCTTTGATAACTATGCTTCCTTGTTTGTACACTTGAAAGATGATTATCATCTGGCATATGAGGTCAAGTTGAACTCCTTGGTGCCATTACAGTACAATTGCAGCTTTAATTGAGTTTTTCTCCCAAGGTTGAAAATAAGTCACTTGGTTCACTTTAGTAAGCTACTTACTTTCTAAATAATGGTGAGATGAATTCAACGATTTTCTGCAAATGATATGTATAAATAATGCTTTTCATTTTAGCTATAATATCCTCATTCAAAAATTGACATAAAAATTCAGTATTTTTATTTCTTCATTGCTGTATTTTTTTTCTGATGGGTTTTCCTAGAATTGCTTTAAATATCTATATTTATTCATTTTAACATTTCTAACATAGACAGCCATGGTACACACATAAATATCACCAAAGTAAAAACCTACAACTCTCAAGACAAAATATAGCATAGTGAACATCATCTAGAACAACTTTATTTATTTTTTTTGGCCAGCCGTGAAGCATGCTGGATCTCAGTTCCTTAATCAGGGATTGAACCCGTGCCCCCTGAAGTGGAAACATGGAATTTTAACCACTGGATCACCATGGAAGTCCCTAGAACAACATGTCTTATTGCAGATGTGCATCAAGTTCATAATCAGTGTTATATAAAAAACTTGACATTAGCACTTCCACCCTTATCCACACATCCTTTACCTGTATACCCAACACAAATCAAAACCACTTTCTGTTGGAGTAGCCACAATGCTCCTATCAGAGTGCTGTAAAATCATTCCTTGCAAACTATGAGAATAAGACCTACCTCTCCTCTTTAATAAAACCATTAGAGGAGCTTCCGGGAAGATGGCGGAAAAGCAAGACGCAGAGATCACCTTCCTTTCCACAGATACACCAGAAATACATCTACACGTGGAACAACTCCTACAGAACACCTACTGAACGCTGGCAGGAGACCTCAGACCTCCCAAAAGGCAAGAAACCCCCCACGTATCTGGGTAGGGCAAAAGAAAAAAGAATAAACAGAGACAAAAGGCTAGGGACGGGACCTGCACCAGTGGGAGGGAGCTGTGAAGGAGGAAAGGTTCCCACACACTAGGAGGCCCCTTCGCGGGCGGAGACTGCGGGAGGCGGAGCGGGGAAGCTTCGGAGCCGCTGAGGAGAGCGCAGCAACAGGGGTGCGGAGGGCAGAGCGGAGAGATTCCCGCACAGAGGATCAGGGCCGACCAACACTCACCAGCTCGAGAGGCTTGTCTGCTCACGTGCCGGGGCGGACGGGGCTGGGAGCTGAGGCTCGGGCTTCGGTCGGAGCGCCGGGAGAGGACTGGGGTCGGCGGCGTGAACACAGCCTGCAGGGGGTTGGTGCACCACGGCTAGCCGGGAGGGAGTCCGGGGAAAAGTCTGCACCTGCCGAAGAGGCAAGAGACATTTTCTTCCCTCTTTGTTTCCTGGTGCGCGAGGAGAGGGGATTAAGAGCGCTGCTTAAAGGAGCTTCAGAGATGGGCACGAGCCGCAGCTAAAAGCGCGGACCCCAGAGACAGACATGAGACACTAATGCTGCTGCTGCCGCCACCAAGAAGCCTGTGTGCAAACACAGGGCACTATCCACACCCCTCTTCCGGGGAGCCTGTGCACCCCACCACTGCCAGGGTCCCGGGATCCAGGGACAACTCCCCCGGGAGAACGCACGGCGCGCCTCGGGCTGCTGCAACGTCACGCCGGCCTCTGCCGCCGCAGGCCTGCGGCGCATTCCGTGCCCCTCCCTCTCCCCGGCCTGAGTGAGCCAGAGCCCCCGAGCCAGCGGCTCCTTTAACCCCGTCCTGTCTGAGCAAAGAACAGACGCCCTCTGGCGACCTACACGCAGAGGCGGGGCCAAATCGAAAGCTAAGCCCCTGGGAGCTGTGAGAACAAAGAAGAGAAAGGGAAATCTCTCCCAGCAGCCTCAGAAGCATCGGATTAAAGCTCCACAATCAACTTGATGTACCTGCATCTGTGGAATACATGAAGAGACAGCGAATCATCCCAAATTGAGGATGTGGACTTTGAGAGCAAGATTTATGATTTTTACCCCTTTTCCTCTTTTTGTGAGTGTGTATGTGTATGCTTCTGTGTGAGATTTTGTCTGTATAGCTTTGCTTCCACCATTTGTCCTAGAGTTCTATCCATCCGGTTTTTTTGGTTTGTTTTGTTTTGTTTTTCTTAATAATTATTTTTTTATTTTAATAACTTTATTATATTTTATCTTTATTTTACTTTATCTTCTTTCTTTCTTTCTTTCTTTCCTTCCTTCCCTCCTTCCTTCCTTCCTCCCTCCCTCCCTCCCTCCATTCTTCCTTTCTTGCTTTCTTTCTACTTCTACTAATTCTTTCTTTCTACTTTTTCTGCCTTTTATTCTGAGCCGTGTGGATGAAAGGCTCTTGGTGCTGCACCCAGCAGTCAGTGCTGTGCCTCTGAGGTGGGAGAGCCAACTTCAGGACACTGGTCCACAAGAGACCTCCCAGCTCCACATAATATCAAATGGTGAAAATCTCCCAGAGATCTCCATCTCAACACCAGCACCCAGCTTCACTCAACGACAAGCAAGGTACAGTGCTGGACATCCTATGCCAAACAACTAGCAAGACAGGAACACAACCCCACACATTAGCAGAGAGGCTGCCTAAAATAATAATAAGTCCACAGACACCCCAAAACACACCACCAGACGTGGACCTGCCCACCAGAAAGACAAGATCCAGCCTCATCCACCAGAACACAGGAACTAGTCCCCTCCACCAGGAAGCCTACACAACCCACTGAACCAACCTTAGCCACTGGGGACAGACACCAAAATCAACGGGAACTATG
Source organism: Lipotes vexillifer (assembly GCF_000442215.2). Classification (NCBI taxonomy): domain Eukaryota; kingdom Metazoa; phylum Chordata; class Mammalia; order Artiodactyla; family Lipotidae; genus Lipotes; species Lipotes vexillifer. Next base: position 5,340,444 of record NW_006770909.1, read on the forward strand.
AACCTGCAGCCTGCAAAAAGGAGACCCCAAACACAGTAAGATAAGCAAAATGAGAAGACAGAAAAACACACAGCAGATGAAGGAGCAAGATAAAAACCCACAAGACGTAATGAATGAAGAGGAAATAGTCAGTCTACCTGAAAAATAATTCAGAATAATGATAGTAAAGATGATCCAAAATCTTGGAAATAGAATGGACAAAATGCAAGAAACACTTAACAAGGACCTAGAAGAACTAAAGATGAAACAAACAATGATGAACAACACAATAAATGAAATTAAAAATACTCTAGATGGGATCAATAGCAGAATAACTGAGGCAGAAGAACGGATAGGTGACCTGGAAGTTAAAATAGTGGAAATAACTACTGCAGAGCAGAATAAAGAAAAAAGAATGAAAAGAACTGAAGACAGTCTCAGAGATCACTGGGACAACATTAAACGCACCAACATTCAAATTATAGGGGATCCAGAAGAAGAAGAGAAAAAGAAAAGGACTGAGAAAATATTTGAAGAGATTATAGTTGAAAACTTCCCTAATATGGGAAAGGAAATAGTTAACCAAGTCCAGGAAGCACAGAGAGTCCCATACAAGATAAATCCAAGGAGAAATACGCCAAGACACATATTAATCAAACTGTCAAAAATTAAATACAAAGAAAACATATTAAAAGCAGCAAGGGAAAAACAACAAATAACACACAAGGGAATCCCCATAAGGTTAACAGCTGATCTTTCAGCAGAAACTCTGCAAGCCAGAAGGGACTGGCAGGACATATTTAAAGTGATGAAGGAGAAAAATGTGCAACCAAGATTACTCTACCCAGCAAGGATCTCATTCAGATTTGATGGAGAAATTAAAACCTTTACAGACAAGCAAAAGCTGAGAGAGTTCAGCACCACCAAACAAGCTTTACAACAACTGCTAAAGGAACTTCTCTAGGCAAGAAACACAAGAGAAGGAAAAGACCTACAACAACGAACCCAAAACAATTAAGAAAATGGGAATAGGAACATACATATCGATAATTACCTTAAATGGAAATGGACTAAATGCTCCCACCAAAAGACACAGATTGGCTGAATGGATACAAAAACAAGACCCATATACTTGCTGTCTACAAGGGACCCACTTCCAACCTAGAGACACATACAGACTGAAAGTAAGGGGATGGAAAAAGATATTTCATGCAAATGGAAACCAAAAGAAAGCTGGAGTAGCAATTCTCATATCAGACAAAATAGACTTTAAAATAAGGACTATCAGAAGAGACAAAGAAGGACACTACATAATGATTAAGGGATCGATCCAAGAAGAAGATATAACAATTGTAAATATTTATGCACCCAACATAGGAGCACCTCAATACATAAGGCAAAAACTAGCAGCCATAAAAGGGGAAATCGACAGTAACACATTCATAGTAGGGGACTTCAACACCCCACTTTCACCAATGGACAGATCATCCAAAATGAAAATAAATAAGGAAACACAAGCTTTAAATGATACATTAAACAAGATGGACTTAATTGATATTTATAGGACATTCCATCCAAAAACAACAGAATACACATTTTTCTCAAGTGCTCATGGAACATTCTCCAGGATAGATCATATCTTGGGTCACAAATCAAGCCTTGGTAAATTTAAGAAAATTGAAATTGCAATTGAAATTGTATCAATTATCTTTTCTGACCACAACGCTATGAGACGAGATATCAATTACAGGAAAAGATCTGTAAAAAATACAAACACATGGAGGCTAAACAATACACTACTTAATAATGAAGTGATCACTGAAGAAATCAAAAAATACCTAGAAACAAATGACAGTGGAGACACGACAACCCAAAATCTATGGGATGCAGCAAAAGCAGTTCTAAGAGGGAAGTTTATAGCAGTACAATCCTACCTTAAGAAACAGGAAACATCTCGAATAAACAACCTAAACTTGCACCTAAAGCAATTAGAGAAAGAAGAACAAAAAAACCCCAAAGTTAGCAGAGGAAACAAATCATAAAAATCAGATCAGAAATAAATGAAAAATAAATGAAGGAAACGATAGCAAAGATCAATAAAACTAAAAGCTGGTTCTTTGAGAAGATAAACAAAATTGATAAACCATTAGCCAGACTCATCAAGAAAAAAAGGGAGAAGACTCAAATCAATAGAATTAGAAATGAAAAAGGAGAAGTAACAACTGACACTGCAGAAATACAAAGGATCATGAGAGATTACTACAAGCAACTCTATGCCAATAAAATGGACAACCTGGAAGAGATGCACAAATTCTTAGAAATGCACACCCTGCCAAGACTGAATCAGGAAGAAATAGAAAATATGAATGGAGAAATCACAAGCACTAAAATTGAAACTGTGATTAAATATCTTCCAACAAACAAAAGCCCAGGACCAGATGGCTTCACAGGTGAATTCTATCAAACATTTAGAGAAGAGCTAACACCTATCCTTCTCAAACTCTTCCAAAATATAGCAGAGGGAGGAACACTCCCAAACTCATTCTATGAGGCCACCATCACCCTGATACCAAAGCCAGACAAAGATGTCACAAAAAAAGAAAACTACAGGCCAATATCAGTGATGAACATAGATGCAAAAATCCTCAACAAAATACTAGCAAACAGAATCCAACAGCCCATTAAAAGGATCATACACCATGATCAAGCGGGGTTTATCCCAGGAATGCAAGGATTCTTCTATATACGCAAAACAATCAATGTGATAAACCATATTAACAAATTGAAGGAGAAAAACCATATGATCATCTCAATAGATGCAGAGAAAGCTTTTGACAAAATTCAACACCCATTTATGATAAAAACCCTGCAGAAAGTAGGTGTAGAGGGAACTTTCCTCAATATAATAAAGGCCGTATATGACAAGCCCACAGCCAACATCATCCTCAATGGCGAAAAACTGAAAGCATTTCCACTAAGGTCAGGAACAAGACAAGGTTGCCCACTCTCACCACTCTTATTCAACATAGTTTTGGAAGTTTTAGCCACAGCAATCAGAGAAGAAAAGGAAATAAAAGGAATCCAAATCGGAAAAGAAGAAGTAAAGCTGTCACTGTTTGCAGATGACATGATACTATACATAGAGAATCCTAAAGATGCTACCAGAAAACTACTAGAGCTAATCAATGAATTTGGTAAAGTAGCAGGATACAAAATTAATGCACAGAAATCTCTGGCATTCCTATATACTAATGATGAAAAATCTGAAAGTGAAATCAAGAAAACACTCCCATTTACCATTGCAACAAAAAGAATAAAATATCTAGGAATAAACCTACCTAAGGAGACAAAAGACCTGTATGCAGAAAATTATAAGACACTGATGAAAGAAATTAAAGATGATACAAACAGATGGAGAGATATACCATGTTCTTGGATTGGAAGAATCAACATTGTGAAAATGACTCTACTACCCAAAGCAATCTATAGATTCAATGCAATCCCTATCAAACTACCACTGGCATTTTTCACAGAACTAGAACAAAAAATTTCACAATTTGTATGGAAACACAAAAGACCCCGAATAGCCAAAGCAATCTTGAGAACAAAAAATGGAGCTGGAGGAATCAGGCTCCCTGACTTCAGACTATACTACAAAGCTACAGTAATCAAGACAGTATGGTACTGGCACAAAAACAGAAAGATAGATCAATGGAACAGGATAGAAAGCCCAGAGATAAACCCACGCACATATGGTCACCTTATCTTTGATAAAGGAGGCAGGAATGTACAGTGGAGAAAGGACAGCCTCTTCAATAAGTGGTGCTGGGAAAACTGGACAGGTACATGTAAAAGTATGAGATTAGATCACTCCCTAACACCATACACAAAAATAAGCTCAAAATGGATTAAAGACCTAAATGTAAGGCCAGAAACTATCAAACTCTTAGAGGAAAACATAGGCAGAACACTCTATGACATAAATCACAGCAAGATCCTTTTTGACCCACCTCCTAGAGTAATGGAAATAAAAACAAAAATAAACAAATAGAGACCTAATGAAACTTCAAAGCTTTTGCACAGCAAGGGAAAGCATAAACAAGACCAAAATACAAGCCTCAGAATGGGAGAAAATATTTGCAAATGAATCAACTGACAAAGGATTAATCTCTAAAATTTACAGGTAGCTCATGCAGCTCAATAACAAAACATAAACAACCCAATCCAAAAATGGGCAGAAGACCTAAATAGACATTTCTCCAAAGAAGATATACAGATTGCCAACAAACACATGAAAGAATGCTCAACATCATTAATCATTAGAGAAATGCAAATCAAAACTACAATGAGATATCATCTCACACCAGTCAGAATGGCCATCATCAAAAAATCTAGAAACAATAAATGCTGGAGAGGGTGTGGAGAAAAGGGAACCCTCTTGCACTGTTGGTGGGAATGTAAATTGATACAGCCACTGTGGAGAACAGTATGGAGGTTCCTTAAAAAACTACAAATAGAACTACCATATGACCCAGCAATCCCACTACTGGGCATATACCCTGAGAAAACCATAATTCAAAAAGAGTCATGTACCAAAATGTTCATTGCAGCTCTATTTACAATAGCCTGGAGATGGAAACAACCTAAGTGCCCATCATCGGATGAATGGATAAAGAAGATGTGGCACATATATACAATGGAATATTACTCAGCCATAAAAAGAAACGAAATTGAGCTATTTGTAATGAGGTGGATAGACCTAGAGTCTGTCATACAGAGTGAAGTAAGTCAGAAAGAGAAAGACAAATACTGTATGCTAACACATATATATGGAATTTAAGAAAAAAAAATGTCACGAAGAACCTAGGGGTAAGACAGAAATAAAGACAGAGACCTAGTAGAGAATGGACTTGAGGATATGGGGAGGGGGAAGTGTAAGCTGTGACAAAGCGCGAGAGAGGCATGGACATATATACACCACCAAACGTAAGGTAGATAGCTAGTGGGAAGCAGCCGCATAGCACAGGGAGATCAGCTCAGTGCTTTGTGACTGCCTGGAGGGGTGGGATAGGGAGGGTGGGAGGGAGGGAGGCGCAAGAGGGAAGAGACATGGGAACGTATGTGTATGTATAGCTGATTCACTTTGTTATAGAGCAGAAACTAACACACCATTGTAAAGCAATTATACTCCAATAAGATGTAAAAAAAAACAAAAAACCATTAACGGTAAGTCTTAGTATATGCTTTTAATAAATGTGGAATCTGAAGTTGGGTGACTTATACTAGATTCTTTTGGCCAGGTCAGAACCCAGGTTAAAATCGTTTGACCATTTCTTCCTGTTTCCTTTTTCTCTCAAGGAAGAAATGCGAATTTGAAGATACTGTTATCAAACAAAGTTTGTGTGCATGATGCAGAGTAAGGACAAATAAACCAAAACGTCAGAGTTTGGAGCAGAGAAAGGTTTATTGCAGAGCCAAGGAAAGAGAACTGGTGGCTTGTGCTCAGAAAACCTGAACTCCCCATTGGTTTTGGGGGAAGAGTTTTTATAGGCAAAATTTGGGGCGAGGGCTGCAGGGTGTATGACTTTCTTCTGATTGGCTGGTGGTGAGGTAACCCAGGGTGGTGCTCCAGGAATCTTGTGCTCAGCCTGAACTTGCCATCCTCCACCTGGGTGGGGGCCTTAGTTTTGCAGAACTCAAAGATATTGTTATAAATATTCCTTGAGGAGGGACCGGGACCCTGCCCCAAGGCTACACTATTGCTTCTTGACTGCTCCTCCCTTGTTTCTGCATTCTCTCTCCTCCCTGATTAGCAACTGTTTGAGCCTGCCCTTTGAAGCTCAGGGAAGTTCATGGAGGCTGAGTGAAGCCTATTTCCTACAAACTATTGGGTTAGCCAAAAAATGTGTTGGGGTTTTTCCATAAGATGTTATGGAAGGGACTTCCCTGGTGGCACAGTGGTTAAGAATCCGCCTGCCAATGCAGGGGACATGGGTTCGATCCCTGGTCCGGGAAGACCTCATATGCCGCGGAGCAACTAAGCCTGTGCAACTACTGGGCCTACGCTCTAGAGCCCACAAGCCACAACTACTGAGCCCACATGCTGCAACTACTGAAGCCTGTGTGCCTAGAGCCTGTGTTCCACAACAATAGAACCCACTGCACTGAGAAGCCCGCAATGAAGAGTAGCCCCTACTCGCCATAACTAGAGAAAGCCCATGCGCATCAACGAAGACCCAGTGCAGCCAGAAAAAGAAAATGTTATGGAAATACCTGAATGAACTTTTTGGCCAACCTAATAGAAATGGGCGACACAGAAAGGATTTGTACCCAGGAGCCCCACAGGGTCCTGCTTGGTTTCAATACTGCACACTGTGATGACTTTCTAAGAAGGGAGATCTAAACCAAGGTGGAGGAAGGGTATGGGAGAAATGTCCTCAATTCCACCAGGTGATGGTATAAGCCTCCTCATGTTACCAAGTCCAAGCTTGCTCTGCTTGCTGCATGACAGGCCAATGAGTCGGGAGATGAGGTGTTGAGATAAGGAATACGACTTTATTTGGAAAGTTGGCAGATCAAGAAGATGGCAGACTAGTGTCTCTGAAAAACCATCTTACTGGGGTTTGGATGCCAGTTTCTTTTATAGAACAGAGAGGGGGAGGAAGTAAAGTAAGAAGGCCATAAGATTCACATATGTCCCCTTGAATGGCCAGCCTGGAGGAGGGGATATGTTAATTTCTTCTTTCTTCAGCCATCCACAGGTGGACAGGGTCAGGATGTTTCCCTGAACAAAGGCACTTTTGTTAAACATTCAGGCAGAAGGGCAGTGTTCCCTGAGGCAGGCCATTGTGTATAGACCGTATCCTTTTAGTGAACAAAAGCAATGGGAAGCAAAGGTTAAAGTAAAAGAAACAGATCCAGCTTGTAGTCAGATTTTGCTCTCCCCTGTTACACTCACAGCCCTACCAGCATCTGACAGAATGGACACTGAAGGACAGGCCTATCCCTCAGGCTGATTCATAAGAGCAAATATCATAGGTGTCCTAAGTCCTATATGTGGGGGAGGAGTTCCAGTTCTATTTTCAGAATATTATTAAAGTTTTATTTTGAAATTTCTGTCTTTAGTGATATTCCCAGGGGCCTATAAAAGATGCTAAGAGCATAGCCTCCTTTCACATACAATTACCTTGCACAGGCCTTTAACTGGTGGGATGGCCCAAACTCCCATACTTCTGGGAAAATCATTCCTGACTTCTAGTATCATTGAATTTGCGTAGGCCAAAGGTCACAGATTAGTAGCTGTGATGGGCCAGATTTTTCCTCAAAAGGTTTTTTGAGTGGCCCATTGCAATGACTTCTGACACCAACACCCAAGTTAGGCCAAACTTCACAGGTTAAGGGCACAGTTCTCCACAAGACTGCCCTTACTTCAGACACCAGCTTAAAGTTTGGGGTTCCCCAAGCCATCCTCACTTCTGACCAGCTGGCTACAATTCAGCTGGCTAACCCTCAGGTTAGATAATTCACTAGAATGACTCGCAGAACTCAGAAAAGTGCTATACTTACGATTACAGTTTTATTATAGAAAAAGGATTCAAATCCAAACCAGCCAAAGAGAGAGATGTATAGGGTGAGGTCTGGGAGGGCCCCCAATGTGAAGCTTTCTCACCCAAGCTTCAAAGTGTCCAGAGTTTTGACTGGGACTTCATTACGTCAGCATGATTGGTTGAGTCATTTAGTCAGTCTCTAGCCCCCCTTCTCTCCTAGGAGGTCTGGCTGATAAGGACATGTTTGGTCTTGCTGATGTGACCAGTCCCATCTAGGTCATCCCATAAGCTATTAGGTGTTGTCTGAGGGGCCCACCAGGAATAAGAAAGGCACTCTTACCAATCAGGAAATTCCAAGGATGTGGAAGCTACTTCTCAGGACTCAGGAATAAAAGCCATCCAAATTCTTTATTATACACGCACACAACGTGTAATTTTATTTTAAATTAACTATCAACATTTTAAAATCAGTCTTCACATAAACTAAACTTTTTGTCTCCCCCTGAAATATTTCCAATTTTAGGCCTCTGTTCCCACAAGGCTGCTTCCCCTTTAAAAAGGATATTTCCCCACCATCTCCACAGTCTCATTCTTGGTGTGATTCACTCCTTTTGTTTCCTTCTGGTGCACTGTAGACATTTAAATTTGCAAACCTTGGCCTAAGCCTTGGGTATTTTTGCTGTTTTTACTTCCATCACACATTATTACCTTAAAAGAATAAATGGGGAAGGAATGACAATTACCTTTTGTCATTTCATCCTCACCTTAGTTAAATTTACAACTACTTTTCCTCTACACTTTGTGTGAGTGAGGGTGCAGGTGTCTTCTATTTGTCTCTTATGTCTTGAGCCAGGCCAATGTGGAATTTTTGACTGCAGAACCAGGACAAACTGAATTAAAACTCACATCATCCTCAGAATCAAAAACTACAGCCAACCCAGGACCTTGGAAAAGAAGACTCTCTTTCTAAAGACAAAACAAAACCCAGGTTTCTCAATATTTTTAAAGCTGTAATTTCCTTCACAAGCATTAAATTCTCACATTCTCCTTTATTATTTGAAATTCATCATAAGTAACTAAAAATAAATAAATGAGACAAATAGTTATTTTCAAATTTCATTGACCCCTTCCCCCATTAAGACCCTTTGCAAATCACTGTTTAAATAATCTTAAAGGCATGAAATAAGCCCCAAGTACTTCAGGGGCCATGTGGATACATGCAGTCTCTCTCAGGTACAGGGGTTGCACAGACCTTGAAGTATAGGCAATCCTCAATATTCGCAGATTCCATATTTGTAAATCCACCTACTGAAATTTATTTGTAACCCCAAAATCAATAGCTACAGCGTTTTTACAGTCATTCATGGACACATGCTGAGCAGTGAAAAATTTGAGTCACTTGACACAAAGTTTCCCCACTGAGGTCCAACAAGGTGACACGCTGCCTACTTATTCCAAAAAGAACACTGTAAACAAGTGCCCTTTTTGTGATCTATTTAGTGGAACTTTTTTTTTTTTTCATTTTTGTGCTTGTTGATGATTTTGCTGTTTAAAATGACATCAGGTATAGTGCTGAAGTGCTGTATTCCTAAGTGAAAGAAGGCTGTGATATGCCTACAGAAAATATATGTGTAGATAAGCTCATATACAGGCAAGAGCTATATATAGTGTTGTTGAATATGAGTTCAATAATAATGAATCAATAATATATATTAAATAAGGTGTCTTTAAATAGAAACACACATAAAACAAGATTATTCATTGATCAGTTGATGAAAATGATGTGACTAGAGGCTCTCAGGAACCTAATCTTGTATTTCCCCTAGGAGAAATGGTTTTGTATTCACTAATTCAGTGTTAAGGTGACTTTATAGAACAAACTACCACAAATAACAAGAATAAACTGTACTTGTAAACTAGTGAAACACACAATGGACTTTCCAGCACAAAATCCTATCAAAGATTGTGGAGGGAAGAGAGCAGGGGATGAAAACTAAGTTCACAGTCAAGTAACCTTTAAAGATGTTATTTTATTTTAAACCAGAAAATGCTGGTGGAGCTAACACTAATCATCTTTCCCAGGCAAGCCAATGCAGCATTAAGGTGCCACATAGTAAATAGAACACTGGACTTTAAAGTTCAGGGGGCTAATTGCTGGTTCCAACTCTGCAAAAAATTAACTTAGCCAAGGGAGTTTCTTCATCTGGTAGAGGGACTCAAATCTTGTAGCAATAAGAAGTCACATTTGCCATAATTATTATCTCCAAAATGTTATCATGTAAATTATCTCATTGGTTGAACTCTATGGCCCCTTCTTGCTCCAAAATTATATAATTTAAGGAAGAGAATCATTCTGCCAAAACAGAAAAAAATATATCAAATGTTCATAATACTGAGAATTTTCCTTTGGAATGTTTATAAGACATTTGTCAAGGAGAGAATTTCAAGTATAAGAACTAGACAACGGCTGTGGTCTTTTAAATTTTATTTATTAAATCACTACTTTTTTAAAAAAAATGAGAGAGGGACTTCCCAGGCAGTCCAGTGGTTAGGACTCTGGGCTTCCACTGCAGGGGGCATGTGTTTGGGAAACCCTGCAGGCCTCAGGAGGACGAAAGAAAACAAGAAAAAAAAGAGTCTTGTCCCTAGTAGGTGGCCATCCTTGCCTCAGGGCAGACTCCATCCCAAATTTTGTACATGTGGAGAAGCAAAAGTACCACTAGATGGAGCAGGAACAAAAGACATCTATTTATTTCTAGTTCAAGGAACCCTGGCAGTCTTCAAAAGCGATCTTCAAAGGTCACTTTCTGAGTAAATGGAAGCTTAATGAAGCTAGCTAAGTTACCTGAAAAACCAAGAAAAATCTTTGGCAAAATCAGAACAAGAACGTCATTCACTAACTTACCCCATGTTCTTTCCACAAAACCATGCTGATGGGAAAACTTTTTCCTTCTTAGAGAACATTACCAGAAACAATGCAGTCCAGGCTTTTCACATTTCTTAACTGAAGGCTAAGAATTGTATTAGACGACACTGAGGGGCCTACTTCAGGCAACAGGATGAAATGCTAGACATGTTCGTGTAGATACTGACAAGGTCCTGATTTTTCTTTTCCATTGTCGGGTCCAGCTCCAGGCTGGATATCACACTGATAATTTGCCTTTACAATTCAGGCTGCTGGGTACTCTCCCAGAAATTGCCGCCAGAATAGCTGCCTCAAGGAAGTGAAGGCACTGACTTCAATTTCCACATAAACCTGGAAGTTAGATTTCGGAGACGAATGGGCAGAATGACCTATTGATTGTTTCCTAATGGGCCTTTTTCTTCCCCCCCCACCCTTGGCAAAGAAACCTGACCCAATTCTTGGGCGGGGGGGGGGGGGGTATATTTTTTTTCGTACAGTTTTACGTCACCACTTAATACTTTGCATCCAAAGACGGAGACAAAGATGAAGAGCAACGACCATTAAGGAACAGAATTTCCACTGTTTTAAGAACAGACTAGATCTTCCAGTTAAATATTGTTTAAAACTCTCACAAAAAAAAACACTTCTCTTCCATACCCGATTGTCGGGACTGATCGGGATATACTTTGGAAGAGGCAAAAACCTCGACAAAAACCGCAGAGCAGGAACTGCGTTGTGATACTATGATAAAGGGCAACAAAACCAGAGGAGGGGGAGGACAAAAAAGCCCTACACAGGAACGGCTAGCTGGCTATTCGTCTCACTGCCCATTCATTGGGACCAATTTTGGAAGTGCCTCCACGTGTCCTTCTGACAGTTGATTTGCACGCACTGTGGTCCAATCTGCAAGTTTGGAGGCCCACAGGCCCACCACTGACGGCGAGGGAAGACGGACGCGCACCAACGGAGTCCCTCCTTCCAGGGAGAAAGCAGACTGCCCGCGCCCCACCCCCGCGGCTCCTCCGGCTACAAGTGTCTGAGCCGAGTCCCGGGTGCACGTCCCACAGCTCAGGGAAGCGCACCGCGCGCGGGGACCGGCTCCGTTCCTTTCCCTGCGGTAAGAGCCTCGCCTCGGCCCCCCAAGCGACCCGCGGCTGACAGAGCCCAACTCTTCGCGGCGGCAGTGGGCGCCTCCGGAGAAGCCCCGGCCGACCGCGGCCTCAGGCGGGGCGCGGGGCCTGGGCGGGCGAGCCACGCAGGTTCCCGGGAGAGGTGAGCGAGCCAGCGGCTGACATTTTTTGTTTGCTTCAGTCTGGATGGTGGATGGCGGTAGGCCGAGGCTTTTCCGCCCGCTGAAAGTCAGCGAGAAAAACAGCGCGCGGGGAGCAAAAGCGCAGCGCCTACGCCAGTTTCAGTTAGGGTTAGACACGAAATGGCAGCCACCACTCCCGGGCCCACCCTCCGCAACCCACAGCGCCTCCTCCAGCGTCTCCTTATAAAGGGAGCGGCCGCCGCCTGCGCGGATTGGCTGGGGCCCGCCCGCTGCGGCTCTCGCGAGAGCCGGTCTCGCAAAAATTTTTTTTTTTCAAAAGTTCTGTTTCCCGCCATGAGGACAATCGCCGCCCCACCCACACGTTCCTTACGGGAAGATTTGGATCTTTTCTTCAGACGTATTAACTTGTAATTTGAAAACTAACTTGAATGCTTCTTAGCGCTGTTTTCCATCTCTTACAGACCAGGCAAGGTGCACGTTACTATCTTAAAGAAATGGAGTTCATACAAAAATTGTAGGGCAGTGATTCTCAGTTCGGATCATCACGTTTGTTAGAGAACTTTACCAAAATAGATTCCCGAACAGAATCTTGGCTTGGCTCATTGGGCTGCCTCTGCGATCCTGACCTGTTCCCTTCTTGAGCAGAGGTTGTTTTATTACGTATAACTACTCCCTTCTCGATCTCAACATTGAGGACTGAATCTCCCTTTTATTAGGAAATAAAGGCTTTTCAGTCATTGACTTGCTTTAATGATGTGTCGTGATTGTTAAAAAAGAACAATGCACCATAAATTGTAGCAGGTTTTTATATTGGCCGGTACATGCTGTTTTTCATATAACTGGCTAATCTTAAAAGTTGAACTCTTCAATTGGGTGAACTTCATGGAGTTGTCGCTATTGGCACCGCGATCTGAAAGAAAAGTAAAATGTTAAGGGGATTGGTTCGATATGGTTTAAGATAGGGGAAAATATAACTAAACGGAAATTTCACATTTTATTTCCTTTCCCTAGATTACCTGAAAAGGATCATCTATGACCCCAATGAAGAGGCTAGAGTCTGTACAGAATATTCCAGGCTAGTTGTTGGGTTAACTGCCTAAGAAACTACAGTTAAGGACCGTGCCCCTGCCTAACCTAGCAAGCTACTTTGGAGACCACTTTAAATTTACATCTCTTAACCTCTTTACATCTCAACTTCTTAATTTGTAAATGGGAACACTATTTGTCTTGCCCATCTCTCTGGGATGTTGAAGTTTAAATTAGATAAATGTATCTAAACAGGTTAGCCGAAATTTCTTTTAGGAAAAAAGCACTTTAAGAATTCTAAAGTGAGGGGGTTGGGACCATTCTGTTAGGGGAACCACTGACTGAAACAGCCTGCCCGCCCAGGTACCATAGTAACCACTTGCAAGAGCTATCTTAAGCAGGAGGTCCTGGTAAGGAATGTGGAACTAATAAGCTACCACCAACCGGAAGAATTTGGGAAAGATCAAAAGGAGAAAGGAGGGCTTCCCTGGTGGCGCAGTGGTTGAGAGTCCGCCTGCCGATGCAAGAGACACGGGTTCGTGCCCCGGTCCGGGAAGATCCCACATGCCGCGGAGCGGCTGGGCCCATGAGCATGGCCTCCGCCTGCGCCTCCGGAGCCTGTGCTCCGCAACAGGAGAGGCCACAACAGTGAGAGGTCCACGTACCGCAAAAAAAAAAAAAAAAAAAAAAGGAGAGAGGAGACTCCAGTCCATGTGTTGTACCAACCTCCCAGAATCCTTCTCACTACAATCCATCTTGGCTGAGTGATGCGTGTGCCACCAGGAAGGATCCTGAGCCAGAGTGATTGGCCAGAGACAACACAGAAATCAACCCAATTACCATAAAACCCGAGACTGTGAGCCAAGTGGCAAAGAAGTTCTCCTGTGTTCCCTTACCCTGCTGCTCTCTGCCCCGCCACCCCTTCCCCAATAAAGCCTCTTGCTTTGTCAGCATGTGTGTCTCCTCGGACTATTCATTTCCGAGTGTTAGACAAGAGCCCACTCTCGGGCCCTGGAAGGGGTCCCCCTTCCTGCAACAATTCTCTCTACAGTGCTTGTGACTCTAGTGAGTACAGCATCGACTATTCAAACTGCTCTCAGATAATCATTTTCTACACCTTATCCAATCTAGTAGTTTTGCTTACAATCACTAAAATGATAAACACATGTCAAAAAATGAAATGCACCTCTTCACAAATGCTTCAGGCCAAACTGAATTACTTCCTGCTGCTTGTACATGCCCATGATTTTTACACCTTGGAGGCTTTGCCCTAATGTTCCCTCTGCCATCAGTGTGCTTCTGGTCAATTCTATATATCTGCATATCTACTGGGACTGCACCGCAGAAGTCATCAGGGAAGGGGACAGAGATGGAAAGAGAAAGCCCACGATCCCTGTCCTCTAAGAACATATCTAGTAAGGGAGAAAGACAAGCAAACCAAAAGATAAGGCTGCATAAATTAAGTGGTCAATAAAAGTACAAGTAATATAATGTGCTGAAGGATACAAATAATCGATTTTGACTATGGAGGAAGTAGCATGAGCTGGACCTATAAATTGTCTAATTCTATAAACAAAAAATAACATTGTGAAAGTTCCCATAGAGACATTATCTCATTTGTATTTCATAAGGACCCTGTGAGACAGATAGGGATTAGGATTAGCAACCCCACTTATCAATGAGGAAATTGATCTTCAAAATATTTAAACAATTTGTTTAAATCATGCAGCTGGTAGGTGGCAGGGCCTGGACCTGAACCCACATATACTGCCCCTAAATTCAGAAGGACGGGCACTCTACTAGGTTTAAATTTCAGCTTTAAGTCCAGCCCCCAAAAGCCTTCCCTGAACCTTCAAGTTGTTTTCTCTCCTATAAGTCCCTTTTTTTTTTTTTTTTTTTTTTTTGCACAGGCTTAGCTCGCTGTTGTGGCCTCTCCCATTGTGGAGCACAGGCTCCGGACGCACAGGCTCAGCGGCCCATGGGATTTTCCCGGACCAGGGCACGAACTCGTGTTCCCTACATCAGCAGGCTGATTCTCAACCACTGCGCCACCAGGGAAGCCCTATAAGCCCCATTTTATACTTCTCTTAGAACACTAAATCACTTTCCACCTTATATTATTGCAATTAAAGTATGAATTTCACCTCCCACACTGGACTGCTGGCTTCTTAAGGACACAATCTGACTCCTGATTTAGCACTTACTGCACTTAGCACAGTGCTTTGCATAGAGCAGATACTATATACTTTGAGTTATGTCAACATTGCCATCATTCTCTCAGCTACCTTCGTCATTTCAGACCCTTCTTTCCCCTTCATAACTAATTAGGCACCAAGACTTGTCAGTTTTTCATAATTTCTTCTTTTTAATTCATATTGCTTATAATCTTGAGTATAAGACGTGACTACTTTATATCTACACTAACAACTTTCTAATTGATCACTGAATCTCCAGGGCCTTTCCCAGTCCAATTTATTCTCCAAACTACTACCACATTCATCTTAATTTCCTTATGTCTCCTGTTTTCAAATCTTTAATGCCTCCTTTTTGCCTATAGGACATTTAAAACAAAGCCTTCCAGTCTCTGGCCTTAATTTACCTTCCTAGTCATTGCTCTTAGTCTGCTCAATATGAGCTCTTCATTTTTAACAAAACCAGTGTATTAAACATGCCTTGCGTATGCTTTGTTCATCCTCATATCTAGCTTCTTGCTCATTTCCAGTATGCTCTTCTGAATATCTGCCCTCTTTTATTATGCTCCCACACCCATCCTAATACCACCCCATTCATGATGGCATACCTCTGCTATGAAATCTTCCCTTATAGCAACCTTCCTTCCATAAACTTCAACAACCTTCAATCTGTATCACTCATTTGGCACATATCATGTTGTACCACAAATTGCTCTCTCTCTCCAAAGGAAGTTTAAGATCTCCAAGGTAAAGAATAACATCTTCTCAGGACTTCCCTGGTGGTGCAGTGGTTAAGACTCCACGCTCCCATGTTAGGCGGCCCAGCTTCGATCCCTGGTCAGGGAGCTAGATTCCAGATGCATGCTGCAACTAAGGAGCCCACCTGCTACAACTAAGACCCGGCACAGCCAAATAAATAAAATTAAGAGTAATGTCTCCTCTAGCATTTAATTTGGTTCTACTCAATAAATATGTTATTTGACTGCTTCATCATTATTTTCCCCCATTATAGAAATGCAACAGAGACATGGACCTTCCAATAACTGAAATATTTTGTTCTCCCAGAAACATAATATCCAAAGTTTTCTGTCACATGTACTCAAAACATTTTCTTCTAACCATTTTGTCTGTATTCAGAAGCATCTTTGGTGTACTATGTTGGGTCCGACTTCTTTAAATTCTGCAGCGGTGATCCACATGTCCTGGAAGGCAGAGAGGGATGCAAGAATAGAGCCTCCCACCCACACCGATATTTTCCTTTCTGGGGGAGCAATAACCTGCACAGGGGTGTTGGCAGGCACCACCTTTGCTATATCTTTAACTAGCCGCTTATCTAAACCAGGGAAAGA
>NW_006770909.1:5356724-5361811 GCF_000442215.2 Lipotes vexillifer
ATCCCCCAGCAAGGATAATATTGGAGAAAAAGGAATTCCTCAGATCTGTATCACATTTCATTATGCTGCTGAAGCACATCTTATCAATGCCAGGGGTCTCAAGATGCATGAGACTTGGAGAGAAGAGGGCCTCTGGACAATGAAAGAGCTGGTCATGGAGTTTGATTGTCTTCCCATCAGGTAGTTGGTAAACCTTCTCTATACAATCAGCTTTCTTGGCCTTTTCCTCTTCAAAGTTCATTGCCACATAACAATAGTTTTCCTTAATGTCTGTGACAATCTTTCTGTCTGAAGCACTAAGCAGCATGATGCCGTGCTCCTTCAACAGCATCATAAGGTAGTTGGTGAGGTCAAGACCTGCCAGATCTAGCTGCTGGACACTTTGAGGCAGACAGTAACCCTCAAAGATGGGTACACACTGGGTAACCCCAGCACCTGAATTCAGCACAAAGCCAGTTGTGAAGCCAGCAGCAAAGAGAGCTAGCACCCCCTGGATGGACATATAGAAGGCAGGAACCTCCAGATGCTCAAAAAACACTTCAGTGACCCGTTGCCGGTTGGCCAGTGGGTTCAGCGCTGACTCTGTAATCAAGACTGGGCCATCACAAGGCTTTAGCTTCAGGTTATCGTCATAGATATGCTTCCACATGATCTCCATGTCCCCCCAGCAAGTAATGAGACCACGCTCCACTGGGTAGCTGTAGGAAAAGCAATAAGATAAATGGCAGCTTTAAATTTTTCCAGTGTCTACTCTCTTCAAACATGGGTTAATCCCCATATCTATTACCAGTAGCACTTTATGGGCAGTGCCCGCCAGAGCCTCTCAGAGATGGTAACTGACAGCAAAAGATAGCCCAGCTACCTTCCTCTGCAATTTTTGTTGCTTTCCATCTTGCCTGCCTCTTTGGAATACCCTTTTTGACTTTAAAAATATATATAGGGAAATCTTCAGTTTTAATATCAGTTAGTTGAAAACAAATAGCCCAGAAGACAAAGGTACCTTGAATTAACATTCCTAAATGAACTTGTATTTTATGAACGATAACTGTGTACGTTTGAATACATTTGAATAGATACAGCGAGCAAGTAATGTTCACTCTTTAGGTATGTGGTACCCTCAGAGATTTGCGGCTCGAGCGTCTGCAATAATGATAGCTGGCAGAGACTTTCCTGTTCCTCACTTCTTATCCTTTCTGTCAGTGTTGGGCCTCTCCTCTGGGGTCCCCCTACTTTGCCTCCACGCGGATCCTGCCCGCCGGGAGAAGGCGGTACCTGGTGGAAAGTGAGCTTCTTCGCTGCTGCGCTTGGTCTCCCACGCACACTTCCTGCGCTCCCTCTGCCCCCCAGGTCTGGCCTTTGGCACGGCCTATAAAGTTCGGGTAGACGAACTGGGGCTCCCGGGACCCAGCCAGGCCCGCCTTGATCACTCCTGAGCCGTTGTCGATCACCACCGGTAGCTGGTAGTAGCTCATGACGCCGCCGCCTCCTGTCGCCCGGCCGCTCGGGCTGCCCTGGCTGCGGGCTAGGCGGGGAGCGCGGAAAGTGATGTGCCGGTCAGACGACCTGGAACGCCGCGTCATAGAGACCCCGGCATGGCCCCGCGGGGCCTGAGCCGGGCTGGTGGGAGCCGGGGGCCGGGGGGGGGGGGGGGGGAAGGATTTTGTGGGTGGGGAGGCGGGGGGGAGTCCCAGGCCGGGGACTCAATGGATACAAGGTGCACTCTAAAGTGCTACCCACGATTGCGTCTCACCCGGGTTGGACCACTCCTCACCCCCTTGGAATCCGGGAATACCAATATCAGGAAAATCTGACTTTCTTCCCAGAAAGCTAGATAAAAATCTAACCCTTCACAAGAGGCTTTCTCTAATACCTCGATGAGCCATAAAAACAGTTTTATTTCTCAACCTCATTACATTCTGGTTAATAGATGTCTGTCCAAGGGCCTGTGGGAAGCTCTGAAATGCGCCCTCGAAACTGGAAAAAGGTGGAGAGATTTGACAGGGTAAAGTGTCGTAGCAGGGGAGGTACGGTTCATGCTTTTGAACTTCTGAAAATAGAATTTCGTCAACTTGTAAAAAGAGAAAGGGAAAAAAGTGCTAGGACTTAAAGTGGGTTTTAAATACTTTTATTATTATTTCTATATATTCTGGGCAGTACTTTGTTTTGTTTCTTTCCTCGTGTTTTCTAAGCAAAATGTACTCAAAACCAAAAAAGTATAATCTCACTTTAAAATTTTTTAAGCAATCGCATCAGGTTACCCACCCCACACCCCCGCCCCCGGTGTAATATGGAAGCTCATTCTCATTCCCTAAAAATTCTTGATTTTTAGGCCTAAGGATGTGTCTGCCTCTTTGCAGGAAAAACGATATTCCTTAGGTCATATGAAGCTCAGGCTTAGAAAAATTTATTCATGCTGCGTGCCAAAAAAGTGCATCTTGATGTCTGATTTTCTTTTTTAACCTCTTCAATTTTGCACACCCTCTAGAAGATTTTAAAACAAGTGCCGTCTAAAACAAGTACAGAGCAGAGGAGGAAATTCAAAAGCTAACGACACGTCCCTCCACCAGAGGCTGAAAGGATCGCTTTCTCGCTAGTTAAGTAACAGCTAGGGAGTTTGGTGCTGCGCGGAGCTGCGCCCCGCTGCGGGAGCCGGGACTCCGGGATTCGCGTGCGGCCAGCCCTTCCTAGCCCGACAAAGCCCCGAAACTCATCCGGGATTCTCAACAGAGTAACGCGAAGAAAAGAAACTAATATAACACTTCCTTTCCGTAGAAGAAAGTAAACTGCAAAAAAGTGCAACCAACGGGTGCCTGGTTTCTAACTAGGGGCTTTGCAAAAAGTGTATGCAAATTCCAACTTTTGAAATGGTAGTACTGTCCAACTGGACATACGGTTATTTTTCCTTTTTTTTTTTTTTTTTTGGTTTCATTGTTCTTTCTATTAAAAGTTACGCTGACCCTACCTTTAAGCGCTCGTGAACTACACGCTACAACAGCGATATCAAAGACTTTCTCAGCAGTTGCTGGCAGATGGGTTTCCGTAGTGTAGTGGTTATCACGTTCGCCTAACACGCGAAAGGTCCCCGGTTCGAAACCGGGCGGAAACAGTTTACTCCTTTTTCCCCTGTTCCCGTCCACTTATTTAACAGCGTCTTATGATGCTCCTTATGTTTGCCCACTTACTTAACAGGGTCTTGTGATGATCCTTATGTTTGCTTTTTATATTTTTTAACATCTTTATCGGACTATAAGTGCTTTACAATGTTGTGTTAGTTTCTGCTGTATAATAACGTGAATCAACTATATGCATACGTACATCCCCATATCCCCTCCCTCTTGCGTTTCCCTCCCACCCTCCCTATCCCAACCCTCTAGGTGGTCACAAAGCACTGAGCTGATCTCCCTGTGCTATGCAGCTGCTTCCCATTTGCTATCTACTTTACATTTGGGAGTGTGTATATGTCAGTGCTACTCTCTCAATTCGTCCCAGCTTACCCTTCCCCACCCCTGTGTCCTCAAGTCCATTCTCTATGTCTGCGTGTTTATACCTGTGCTGCACCTAGGTTCATCAGAACATTTTTTTTTTTAGATTCCATATATGTGTTAGCATACGGTATTTGTTTTTCTCTTTCTGACTTACTTCACTCTGTATGACAGACTCTAGGTCCATCCACCTCACTGCAAATAACTCAATTTTGTTTCTTTTTATGGCTGAATAATATTCCATTGTATATATGTGCCACATCTTCTTTATCCATTCATCTGTCAATGGACACTTAGGTTCCTTCCATGTCCTGGCTATTGTAAGTAGTGCTGCAATGAACATTGTGGTACATGACTCATTCTGAATTACGGTTTTCTCAGGGTATATGCCCAGTAGTGGGATTGCTCGGTCATATGGTAGTTCTATTTTTAGTTTTTTAAGGAACCTCCATATTGTTCTCTATAGTGGCTGTATCAATTTACATTCCCACCAACAGTGAAAGAGGGTTCCCTTTTCTCCATACCCCCTACAGCATTTGTAGATTTTTTGATGATGGCCATTCTGACTTGTGTGAGGTGATACCTAATTGTAGTTTTGATTTGCATTTCTCTAATGATTAGTGATGTTGAGCAACCTTTCATGTGTTTGTTGGCAATCTGTATATCTTCTTTGGAGAAATGTCTGTTTAGGTCTTCTGCCCATTTTTGGATTGGGTTATGTTGGCTTTTTAAAAAACATAATCCTGATAGTAATTTGCACTTCCTTGGGAATTTGAACTTTCAACTTGGATGTTATTTTACTTGTTCACCAAATGTTTTTTTTATTAACAGCTTGCACATGGAAGAAGTGTTTCAGACTTTAAAAAAAGGTTATAAAACTCACAAACTGATACTGAAAAAATAATATAATGTACAGCCTAGTAAGAGTAATCAAACACCGTGTTAAAAATAAGCTCTGTTGCCCCCAGCACTCTTTGTCTTACAAGTCATTTGGTTTTCCATTAGTTTTCCCCCTGAGATTGCTGATTTCTCTAAACGCCAGAGACCATGTTTTATGCTTTTTCCGTATTCTTAGTATCTGACACCTAGTAGAGACAAATATTTATGAATTAATAAATTACTGAAAAGGATTGACAAAAATAAAGTGGAATCAGAAAAAAATTATATTCATAAAAATGAAATCAAGAAAGAACCAGCCTCATTTTTTTTTTCTTATAAACCTAACGGTTGTGGGTTTTTTCACAAACATGATTCTTACCGGGAAGAAAGAATTTACAAAGAGAGCAAACAGAATCTAGTTGTAAAAAATCTCAAGAGAGAAAAGAACAAATTCAAGTTGAGACTGTCCTTTAATATAAAATCACGAGTAAATTTCCTGTGGTCCTGACACTTTTTTTTTAGTTGGAGTATAGCTGCTTTACAATGTTTTGTTAGTTTCTACAGTACAACGAAGTGAATCAGCTACTTGAATCAGGATATATACATATATCCCCCCCTCCCTTGGACCTCCCTCCCACCCCACCCCCCAATCCCACCCATCTAGGTCATCACAGAGCACCGAGCTGAGCTCCCTGTGCTACAACTTTTTTTTTTTTTTTTCATCTT
>NW_006770909.1:5364699-5365533 GCF_000442215.2 Lipotes vexillifer
CTACAACTTTTTTTTTTTTTTTTACATCTTTATTGGAGTATAATTGCTTTACAATGGTGTGTTAGTTTCCGCTCCATAACAAAGTGAATCAGCTATACACATACACACGTTCCCACATCTCCCTCTGGCGTCTCCCTCCCTCCCACCCTCCCTATCCCAACCCCCCAGGCGGTCACAAAGCGCCGAGCTGATCTCCCTGTGCCATGCAGCTGCCTCCCACCAGCTATCTATTTTGTGCTACAACTTTTAACAAGAAAAAATGTTGACGTTTTGCTTTTCTTAGATTATGTTGTCCGCGGGTAGTACGAAAGAATTCACCCTAACATGTCAGCACGACTTATCTTACCGTTTCTGCGTCTTTTTATATTACGCAGATAACTGGCACCCCTTTCCCTCACTGTACAAAATCTGAATACGACGTAAATAATTGTATTAAAATTTTTCTAGTCCCGACGCAGAAGAACCCTTTCCGGTACAAAGCCCACCTTTCCCCATGCGCATGCCCAGTGTATCCTACTGCTTTGCTCCGCTTTCATGCAGCTCAGACTTCAATCACCACGTAAGGGTATCCTGGAAACTGGGCTCCAGTTGGCTGATGCAAACAAGACTCGTGGGTTCCCAAGAGCTTTCGGGTACGTAAACTAAAAAGGGGTGATCAGTTTCAGCTCAAAAATTCCCATGGCCCAGAGCCCGAGTACTGCTCCTACTCGTGGGGCCACAGGAAGGGGAGGATGATGGGAGAAGACGAGCAACTAACTACAAGCCCCAGCATGCAATGCGCTATTTGGCTCCTGGAAAGAGGCCCGCGGTGCAGCGCGGTTCAGCCTCGGCCCC
>NW_006770909.1:5365560-5378385 GCF_000442215.2 Lipotes vexillifer
GAAAGAGCCCCGCGGTGCAGCGTGGTTCAGCCTCGGCCCAGAACGCGGGCAGAGCGCGAGATGCCGACTGTCCTCCAACCAGAATGCTCAGAATGAGGAAGACAGGTGTGGCGCTGTGAGCGAGCCCTTAGATCTCGTATCCAAGACTCTCCCTGTTTCTTCCTAGCTCCTGGCATGCTAGGTAGCGGTGTCTCTGTACGCCAGACTATTCCCCACAGGCCGGCATCTGCCCTCCGAGATCCTAGAGCCTACGGTGTTGCCACGGAACGCCCGGAGCCGGATGTGACGTTGCCGTGGAGGAAGAAGGGAGAGGTGGAGCGTGGCGCGGTGACGTCCTTCCAAGATGGCGGAGAGAGAGTGAAGAAACTGTTCTCCTTTGGGTTACTATAGGTGAGTTCTGTCTTCGCCCTCAGCCTGCTGTCCCCGCTCTCTCCAGACCCAGGGGCATTGGAGGGCAGGCCCCTTGGAGTTCGCGCTCAGGTCGGAGTGAAGGTGTTAGTGTGGAAAGCTTGGGCGAGGCAGCCCCCGTGTTGGCCTTGGCCACAACCTCTGCTGTGGGAATTCGCGGGAGTGGGAGCTCGGCGAGGGGCAGAGAGGCGGAAGCCAGGAGAGACCGGCTTTAGCAGTCAGTCTCCGATGCCACCTCGAGTGGAGGCGGGGTAGGGAGGGGAGTGGCCTCCTCGGGTGAGTGACCTAACCTTTGACAACTCTTGGTCCTGCTCGTTCTCCGCCTCCTGGGCGCCCACCTTGCGTTTGAAGCCACTGTGCTCCGAGGAAGCTAACAGGTTTCAGTGATTTGAGAGTTCTACATTTGATCTTAGCCAAAAAGCCGAGAAGCGATTGAGAGCAATTTTAAAGAACTCATACAGTGTCCTTTCCCCCTTTGTCCCAAGAAATCATTTCTTAGTGGTTTATTAATTTTTTTTTCGTAGTATACGTGTGCCTACTGAGCTTGAAAGTCTGAAGGTTCAACTGATGCAAAGGCGTGAAATTTTGCGGTGCTTTTTTTTTTTCCACTTTGTGGAAAATGTTTTCGCACATGGCCATTTATTGAAGTGTCCAAAGGATTGTGTTAGTTTACCATGATGAAATAAAAGCTAGAAAGGCATTTATCCCTTCGGCAGTTTTATCCATATCTGTTTGATAAGAATTTTCTGGGGATATAAAATGAGAACAGACTTTATTCTAGTTCATGTTCTGTGTCTCTTCGCTCACCAATTGCTTGGGTGAAAAGTTTGATGAAAACTTAGGGTTACTGATTTACTATTTCTTTTTGTTTTTTAGAGCAAGGGTAAAATTCGATTCTGATATCAAAATGCAGTATTCGCACCACTGTGAGCACCTTTTAGAGAGACTGAACAAACAACGGGAAGCAGGTTTTCTTTGTGACTGCACCATAGTAATTGGGGAATTCCAGTTTAAAGCTCATAGGAATGTGCTTGCCTCGTTTAGTGAGTATTTTGGTGCGATCTACAGAAGCACTTCAGAGAACAATGTCTTTCTTGATCAGAGTCAGGTGAAGGCTGATGGATTTCAGAAACTGTTGGAATTTATATACACAGGAACTTTAAATCTTGACAGGTAAGGTACACATTTTATTTCCACTTATAAAAGCTGGTCAATAGTCTTTAGAGCTAAAGCAGATTAGTTTTTTTCCATTTAGTCCCTGAACTCTGAGTCTTCAAATATTGATGTGCACAGTGTTGTTTTTAATAAAGAAGTCAGTGTCTCTGCTTTGAGATAAACAGACCACATTTCATAAGCACAAAAAGTACAGATGTTAATACGATTAAAGTATGGTTTTTGACACATTTGATTTATCTACTGAAACAAAGCCTGTGATTTCAGTTAAAGATCAAAATATGATGAATTTTAATTGAATTTCCAATTTCCCCTTGCTTTTTGGTCTTTATGTAACTCTGGTCTTCTCTCTCACTCTCTATCCCCTACCTCTTAAGGTGTTAGGGGTGGGGAGGTATAGGTGGAGAAAGAAGGAAGAATCTCTGTGTTCATTTAATAGTGCTCCCATTTCCAGCTGTAAATAGCAACCTGCAGGACCTCTTCCTGATCTTGATTCAGGAAAATAACTTACTTGGCGTGTTAATGGCCATGACTCCTTTTGCCTGGTAGAGCTATCAGTGCTAATGCTTAAGTCTGGTCTAAGATGCTAGGATGCTTCTCTGAGATGCTTAATGCTGTCACTGCACTGACAAGAAGTAGGTTCTGAGGAATCTGTAATGCAGGCATTTTGTGTCTTTCATATTTGATGAACTGTATAATTAGATTAATACTAATATGCTTACTTGTTGTTGGGGGAATGGTGGTGGGGATAAAAGGAAAGAGAAACCAATCAACTTACTCTTGTCTTCTTTTCTCCATTTTTTATGAAAGTGTAAACATGAATAGATCATCATGTGACACAGAAAGATTATGGGCTTTAGAATTAGATCTTGCCTGTCAAGTCACCATGTCTCTGAGCAAGCTATAGCCTCTCTGGGCCTCAGTTTCTCCATTTGTAAAAATGAGATGATAATAACTACATTGGTTGTTACTGTGAAGATTTAGGATTTACTACCTCCCAATGAACATTACTTTCCTTCCTTTATTTCCTCTTCTCTATCCTACTCTACAAGCCCATTAATTCCGCATTTATTGGAGAAAAATTAGGGAAAAAACAAAAAAGGAAACACCTGAAATTCTGCCACCCACTGATAACCACTCTTAACACTTCGGTAAATATTCTTTCATTGTTTTCCAGGTGATCTCTATAGATATATGCATGTACACATTAAGCAAAGTTCTTCCCTCTCTTTACACTGCAGCTTATCGTGGAAATGTTCCTTAATCCTATTGAAAGGGAACCATTCATGCTGTTTGGAATTGCTTTTAAATTTTGATGTAATGAAATTTTTGAGTCAGTTCTGTGTAAGTTGATTAAAGGAATAAAGCAGTGTCATAGATAAATATCATATGATGTTATTTAAATTTACTGAATATTTGGCTATACAAGTGCCTCTGATCTAAAAGTTTAGAATACGTAATATAAAATAATCACAAAACCAGTGAATTTTGGTTGATCTTCAATTTAGTGGTTTCCCTTTTTCAAATAACTTTGCCAAAAATCTTGAACTGATTGGAACACAATGAAGAGTGCCTTACTTTGAGCCTTCATGCAAAAAAACAATGTGAAGAAGAGCCAGATGTTTGGCTCAATCTTTTTTTTTTTTTTTTGATGTGGACCATTTTTAATGTCTTTATTGAATTTGTTACAACATTGCTTCTGTTTAATGTTTTGGTTTTTTGGCCCTAAGGCACGTGGGATCTTAGCTCCCCGACCAGGAAATGAACCCGCACACCCTGCATTAGAAGGTGAAGTCTTAACCACTGGACTGCCACCCAGGAAGTCCCTGGCTCAGTCTTTTAAAATTTATTTTATTTTATTTTTGTCTGTGTTGGGTCTCCATTTCTGTGCAAGGGCTTTCTCTAGTTGTGGCAAGCGGGGGCCACTCTTCATCGCGGTGCGCGGGCCTCTCACTGTTGTGGCCTCTCCCGTTGCAGAGCACAGGCTCCAGAGGTGCAGGCTCAGTAGTTGTGGCACACGGGCCCAGTTGCTCCGCAGCATGTGGGATCTTCCCAGACCAGGGCTCGAACCCGTGTCTCCTGCATTAGCAGGCAGATTCTCAACCACTGCGCCACCAGGGAAGCCCAGTCTTTTTTGATACATGTCTTTCCTGGGGAGCTGGGGAGCCAATTGTTTGAGCTGAGACACAAATGCAAGAGAAGACATATACCAAAAATAGAAAGTCTGTACAATTTAGTGATTAAGAAAACAGAATAATAAAGAATTAAGTGGACTCAGGAGCTAGATTACCTTGGTCAAATCTTAGTTCTAACCTTCTGTGATCTTGGACAAGTTACTTAACTTCTTTGGACCTCTGATCCTTCATTTGTATGTAAAATGGGGATTATAATTACTCATGTAAAGCATTTAGCCATATACCTGGCAATATGTAATTAAATGACTTTCAGTGACTATTCAAAAAGTGAAAGCAAGTTTGCAGGCACTTTAACTTCATGCTTATAAACAAAAGCAGATCAATTATTGACATAAACAAATGCTGATTCTCTTAATTGTAACTGAGATTATAGGCTATCTGTGAAATAGATAAATAATTAGTATAAATTACTGTTTCAGTACTGAACAGTTAGTGTGTGACTCAATACTAGTTTGTATTGGTCTTAAAGGCTATCTCACCTTGTTTGTGATTCATTTTATGAAGCACTAAGCACAATTATAATTTGAGACCTAAGTATAACAAGTGATGGAGTAAGTTTGGTTTTCATTCTAATGGTGTCTCTCATTTATTGTAATTTAATAATGGACTGTATAACAGAATCAATAAAAATGCTTAAGAAACGTAATGTTTTTAGAGAGTGACAGTGCTATATACATGCAAAAAGCATTTTGTATGGAAGATGAATAAGATTGTATTTATGTTTGGGGCATTCATGCTATATCTTTGCAAACGGGGAGTTAACTTGATTACAAAGATCATTCGTTATTTGCTCCAGAATTATAGCCAAAGGCCATAAGAAAAGACTATTGTAAGTAATGTTTTCTTAGCTAAGGGAGTCAGTTTACAAACAGATTGTTTTCCAAAAGTTTATTTGTAGTATGTTTAGGAGCTTGGGATGGATTTTCCCAGAGAATAAAATGTTCACTAAAAGTGGTGATTAGGTTTCCAAACTAGCCTATAAATCTACTTAATTTTTCTGAAGAATTAAATAATATCTGGGGAAAATGACAAGTAGGAAGGTTACTTGAGGGTGTGTGTGTGTATGTATGTATGTATGTGTATGTTTATGTATGTATCCATCGTCAGATAATTAAAAGTGCATATTTTTAGTGTTAATACCAACTCAGCTCTCTGACTTTACAGCTAAGAAAATTGAAGCACCCAAAGATGCTGATTTATTCTAATTAATTCAGCTAGTAATCCAGAGCCCTTGCTAGCATAACTGAACAGCCAGCCTTTCACTACATTGTAAACTTCTGGAGGCCAGAGACTATTTGATATTTCTTAATATCGCTCTCAGTACCACACATGGTAAATGCTCAGTAAATTGTTTTTTTTGCTTTTTCTTTTCTTTTTTTTCATATTTTATTCAATACATACAACAATACATATTAAAAGATTTAACAATAAGGAGATTTTTAATTTTTTGCTTTTATAAATTGCTTTTCTTTAAAAAGAATTTTTTTAAAAGTAAGCTGCAGGCTTTGTCTTTGGCTTGGAAAATACCAGGGGAGTTGGGGGCATAAACCTGAGGCTGCTGCCCCTTATCTGCCTTCACAGTACTGTCCCCTTCTCCCAGCTCCTCCCTGACTCTGTGAGCCAGGCCTCAGACCTTCCAGCTAACCACTTCCCATGAGCCACTACTCTGATGTCAGTCTATAACCAAAGGAGCTGGGGGTCTGGGCCTGGTGACCAACCCTTCGCCACCCACTCAGTCAGGGTGCTTCCCACCTGCAGGCAGGTGGCAACACCCTATCTGCTACCATCAGCCCCTTCCAGAGCCCACTGCCCCACCCCTCCCTGTCTCGCCCAGCCATATGCAGCTCTGCCCCATCCAGGGATGCTCTGCTCAGAGATGGGCCGGCAGGGCCGCCCCAGCCCCCTGGTAGGCAAAGACTCTGGAAACCTCTGGGGTCCTGTGTTCGGCCATGTGATCCCAGGGGTGCACATGGGCCCCTTGGGTATCTGAACAGAAGGGCATGGGAGGGAGGGCCGCACCCCTGCAGTCCTGCTCTGCTGGTCTAATGGGCAGCTGCCCACCCTACCCCACCCCGCACCGCGGGCTCCTGAGTCGGCAGATTAAGCATTTTATAAAGTGAAATGCTCAGTAAATATTGATTGGAATGTTGAACATTAATTTTTTCTACATAACTAATATGACAAACTCTCCAGCTAATTCGGGTTGGGGATCACACACAAAAAAGCTGGGAAGGTTGCTAGAGAGAGCTTAGTGCATTCTAAAACCTTGTTCTTCCAAATGTGATCCATGGACCAGCAGCATTGGCGCCACCAGGGCGTATGTTAGAAATGCAGATGCTCAGGCCCCAAAGCAGACCTACTGAATCAAAATCTACATTTAACAAATCCCTGGGTGACTCACATGCACAGGAAAGTTTGAGAAGTGCAGTTGAAGTTCTTCACAGGAGCAGAGGAAGATAATAATTTCTTTAGACTCTTCTTGTTGCCAGTCCAGAAAAGTTGGTTGGTATCTGAAGAGGCCTCAGGAGAAATGGGAGGAGGCAGTGAGTTGCTAACAGCCACTTTCGTGTTCCAGCTGTGTTCTTAACAAGTAGAAATGTTAACATTTTGTTTTTCCATGGTTGGAACATAGGAATAATCCATTACTTTTCATCTTTTCAAGTTCTATAAAACTGGAGATTTTTGCCTTAACATTCTGAGTGAATAAAATTTTTATAAATTTGTTCTCTTAGGCCTTTTGTATCATTCTAATTCATTAGGTCTTTAAAAGACAGAAATATTTGTGTAGCTCTGTTTCAAAAACGTTTTTTCTTTGATCAGAACATTGTCATTTAGCCTTGTTTCCTTACAGTTGGAATGTTAAAGAAATCCATCAGGCTGCTGACTATCTCAAAGTGGAAGAGGTGGTCACTAAATGTAAAATAAAGATGGAAGATTTTGCTTTTATTGCTAATCCCTCTTCTACAGAGATATCTAGTATTACCGGAAACATTGAATTGAATCAACAGACTTGTCTCCTTACTCTACGAGATTATAACAGTCGGGAGAAATCAGAAGGGTCTACAGATTTAGTTCAGGCAAATCCTAAACGAGGGGCTTTAGCAAAGAAGTCATCTCAAAGTAAAAAGAAGAAGAAGGCCTTCAACTCCCAGAAAACAGGGCAGAATAAAACAGTGCAATATCCCAGTGACATTTT
The DNA here is from genome assembly GCF_000442215.2 of Lipotes vexillifer. Lineage (NCBI taxonomy): Eukaryota > Metazoa > Chordata > Mammalia > Artiodactyla > Lipotidae > Lipotes > Lipotes vexillifer. Next base: position 5,372,533 of record NW_006770909.1, read on the forward strand.
AGAGAATGCACCTGTTGAAGTATATCTAGATGCAAATAAATTGTCCACACCTGTAATAGAACAAGTTGCACAAAGAAATAATTCAGAACTTGAGTTGACATCAGTTGTGGAAAATACTTTTCCAGCACAAGATATTGTGCAAACTGTTACAGTGAAACGGAAACGTGGAAAATCACAGCCAAACTGTGCTCTGAAAGAACACTCTATGTCTAATATAGCCAGTGTCAAGAACTCTTACGAGCTGGAGAGCTCCGGGGAAGAGCTGGATCAGAGGTATTCCAAGGCCAAACCAATGTGTAACACATGTGGGAAAGTGTTTTCAGAAGCCAGCAGCTTGCGAAGGCACATGAGAATACATAAAGGAGTCAAACCTTATGTCTGCCACTTGTGTGGAAAGGCATTTACCCAATGTAATCAGCTGAAAACGCATGTAAGAACTCATACAGGTAAGACTGGTTTGTGAAAAGTATAATCGTTTTTATATTGTGACCGAAATAATATTTTTATAAACATATTAACATACAGTGTTGACTGTGACCAAAATTTGGTATATACTTGTATTCATAAAAGTATTGAGCATGTTAGACTTGAAAATGTCTTTGTAATTGTGACCATGTATTTAATGGCTATTTGTTTTGTTGTAACTGATACTCTGAAGTCCCAGTGTGTGAACTCTTTAAACCATTTTCCCTCACAATTAAAATAAGCATAAATTTAGTTCTACCTTGCTAAATATTTAACAGACAATACATTAAAACTGATAAAAAGTAATTACAACTCAGGCTGATTCTCAGATTTTACCAACACATCTCACCACCTGCTTCTTTGTCGAACTTCTGAACATAAATTATGTATACATTCCTTCCTCAGCCTCTATATTTACCTTTTTTGGTACACTTAGATTTGTGCTTTTTAAGATGCATTATGTATTTCTCTCATTGATCACTTTTCACTATTACGGACTAAGAAACACTAATTTCTTTTAACTCTACTGGTGGTTTCAGTAATGAATCTGGAAAAATATCCTATTTGCTTTTTTACTTCCTAGAGTTAATATTTTCTGAATACTGAAACTAGTACTGTTGATGAACTCTTTTGAAAGCTTGTATGGCTTAAGCAAATAAAACAATATTTCCTTCTAAATATAAATTTTATTTACTTTTCCTTTAGGTGAGAAGCCATACAAATGTGAATTGTGTGATAAAGGATTTGCTCAGAAATGCCAGCTAGTCTTCCATAGTCGCATGCATCATGGTGAGGAAAAACCCTATAAATGTGATGTATGCAATTTACAATTTGCAACTTCTAGCAATCTCAAGATTCATGCAAGGTAAAAACAAAAAAACAGATGTTTGATCTTTGAGTCTGTCATGCACTATAGCCTTAAATAGACTATTATATGAGAATTCAGGACAGTAGAGTTCTAATTGTGGTACCACCACACAGTATTCTTAGTACAGTGAAGAAACCGCAAGGGAGCCATGGTGCCTGGAGGGGAATAAGTGAGGGAGGGAAATAAGATCAGAATGGTGTTAGGGTGTCCAGATGGTGGTCATTGTAGGTCATTATAAAGCTTTTACTCTTGAGAATGAGAAGTAAGTGATGTAATCTTGCTTGCATTGTAAGAGGATCACTATGGATGCTATGTTAAGCAAAAGATTGTAGGATTGCAAGAGTGGAAGCAAAGCTACCAGTTAGGAAGCTATAGATAAAACCCAAGTGAGAGTGACAGTGGTTCAGGTCCGAGAGATAGCAGTGGAAGAGATAAGTGGTAGTCAGATTCTGGATGTATTTTAAAGGTACAACAAACAGAATTTGCTGCACATTGGATGTGGGGTATGAAAGAAAAAAAGAAGAGTAGAATTAAAAATGATTCTCAGGTTTTGAGCCTGAGCATCTGAAAAGATAGAATTACCATTAACTGAAGTGGAGATTTCTGGACAAAGCAGTTTAAGTAGGAGTACAGGAGTTGAGGAGTAGAGTTCTGATCATGTTAAATTTGAGATGACTATTAGACATCTGAATGGAAACGTGCATTAGATAATTGGTTATCTAAGTCTGGAAGTCAGGGGACTGGTTTGAGTAGATAGTATTTAAAGTCATAACATTAGATGAGGTCACCAAGAGAGTGAAGATGGATAAAAAAGAGATCAAAGGATGGAGTCATAAGGCACACTAAGAGTTCTGGGAGACGGGCAAGTCACTATAAGTGACTAGGAAGGAACAACCAATATAGGGGCAAACCAGAAGATTGGGCTATCTTGGAATCCAGGTGGAGGAAATGATTTCAGAGGGAGTAATCATTGTTTCTGATGATAGTTTCAAACTCTGAGATTTGAAACTGAGTTTAAAACTCAGTTTCAAACTCTGAGATTAAGAGTGAGAATTGACTATTGGATTTGGCAAACTGAGAGGTTAGCAGTGGTTTTGACAAAAGCAGTGTTAGCAGAGGCTAGTAGAGAAGAAATGAAAGTAGAACCATTGGAGACTCAAGATTTTACTAAAGGGGAACAGAAAATAGAGGAGTAAGTAAGGTCAGGGGTCTTTTTTTTTTTTTAAGATGGGAGATATATCAGTATATTTGTATGCCACGATCCAAAGGGGTGGTGAAACTAGATGATATAGGATGGAGGAAATTGCAAGAGTGATCATTGAGTAGGCAAGGAGGATAGTGTCTTAAGTGTATAAAGTGGAGTACTTGGATTCAGAAGAACTGTCATTCTCATATTAGAGTTAAGAAAAGCAAACCCTATAGATACAGATGCCTATAGGTGGAGATTTGTGTGGTAGAAATTTACTTCTCATTCCTTAAATTTTTCTCAGTGAAACAGGAAGCAAGGACATCAGCTGAGAGGATGAGTGAGGAGGTGCTGAAGGTTTGAGGAAAGAGTTTTGAAGAGTGAGTGAATGGACAGACAAAAATAATTGCCTGCAGTATTATGGGCACACTTGACTACCACATAAGGCTGATGACAAAACTTTGAACTAGTCTCAGAACTAATGTTTTGAAAACCAAAACATTTATTCTTGACAGTATACATTGAAAACTGTTGATTTTAAATACATATTGTTGATCTGTTAAGATGAAATGAAATAAGATACTGCATGAAGAATTTGTATGAAAAATGTTTGCTGTGTGGCATGATCCTTAGATTGTTTTACTTGCCAACATGTATCTTTATATTTATTTACTAACAGGAAGCATAGTGGAGAGAAGCCATATGTATGTGATAGGTGTGGACAGCGATTTGCCCAAGCCAGCACATTGACCTATCATGTTCGAAGGCATACGGGAGAAAAGCCTTATGTGTGTGACACCTGTGGGAAGGCATTTGCTGTCTCTAGTTCTCTTATTACTCATTCTCGAAAACATACCGGTAAGGATTTGACACAGAGGTGGCTTAAAATAAGGAAAGTTGTAAATAAAAGAAAAAGGGAAATTGAGCCTTTACAAAAAGTAGGTTACAGGCTTTGTAGTTATATATCTGTTGTGTCTGTGCTTCTTGAAGCTTTTTGTGTTTCTGATTTTCACATAAATATTAGATATAAAAGCAGACTTATTTTCTAGAATAATACACAGTGGGTGAAATTTTTTATCATGTAACTTATATACATTAAAATCAGATAATTTTGACAATATGTAAACTTGCGTTAATAAGACATTTTTTATGACCTTAGAAGAACTCCTTAGGGTCTTGAAGCTTCATTTCCCTTGGATAAAACTGTAAAGTTAAGGGGTTGGGGTGAATTTGGGTAGAACGTTGATTTAATAACTTCTTAGGACTCTTTCTACACAGACATTGTAAGATTTGCGAATTAAATAGATACTTCAAACCCAGAGTATCAATTGTGAAGCAAAACCTGTTGTTCAAAAATTTTCACTTTTTTGTAGGGTAATTTTTTAATAGACCTTTCCTAAATGATAACCCTTTAATAATCTTATAGATAGCAAAAAGTGAAATATGGATTGATGAATTTTCATGTTTTTAATTATATAAAAATCAGACTTCTTGCCCACCTGTAGTCTACTAAAAGGATATTTGGAGAAAGTTTTATTATATGAAAAGCATCAGGTTACATGAACAGTGTAAAGTAATTACTAATGTTCATTTAAGTTGGATCACACTGAAAATACCTCTGAAATACAATACAAAGAGGTTTTAATTTAAATAATATTTTAGAACAGCTTACTTTAGATTATTGTAATTGATAAATATTATATTGGTATAGTACACCACTTCGCTATCTTTTATTTTCCATCTAGGTGAAAAACCATACATATGTGGTATTTGTGGGAAAAGTTTTATTTCCTCAGGAGAGCTCAACAAACACTTTCGATCCCATACAGGTCTGTGTTTAGGGAGAACGTATTATTTTTTGTTCTCTCTAATTTCTTTTTATGTAAACCTTGACTTTAAACCATTATGGACTATATGGTATCTAATCATACTCTAACTGTAGTTATATTTTAATGTATGAATATCAACTTTTTATTTGTTTATTTTTGTTTTTTTAGTTGTTTGGATTATGGATTAAATTTGGTCAAGAGTTGTGTAGATTTTCTAAGAAGTGTGCCAGATAATCAATGGTTTTTAAATGATTTGGATAAAATTACACAGATAATACCAAAAAATGAAAAAGAATAGATAATACCAAGATAATACCAGATTTTCTTATTAAACAATGTTCAGTATGCACGTTTTAGGAATATATTTTAATATTGACATGGTTATTGTAAAAGGTAGTATATAAGTAGTATGAAGAAAATATGAAATACACAAAAAAATTTTAAAACAAAGGAGAACACCACTTTGAAAATGTACTTACTGTTCTTTTTCTTTCTAAAAGTTATTTCTTGTAATTCCTATCTAGTATAGTGTGAGCACCTAGTAGTAAACAGTTAATAAGTTTATTGGCAACTTCTATATCCTCATGTTCCTTACTTTGCATTATAAAGCAATGAACAGTTCTTATTTCAAAAGAATGATAATTTTGTAGTATTTTTATTCTGTGAGTATTTTTAAAGGATTTTCTAATTTATAAGCTACCTGAGAGCAGAAACCATAATTACGCATTTTTCCTCCAGCTACATCTCTTAGCCAGAGTCTGGCATATAATTGGCGCTCACTCTATGTCTGATAGAAATAAAAAAGTAAGTTTTTTTTAGTTTGAAGGTTCTGTTAGTGAAAATGCTCGATTTTTCCTTGAAATAGGTACACTTTGTATTATAAAGGAAAGGAGTGCCTATGTGTATAGAAGTTTTCATTTCACTATATTAGAACCAAGAGATTAAAATGGTAACTTGAAACTAAATTTAAACAGTATAATGTTTGCATTGTGTTCGTGAACATTGATATTTTTGAGATTTTGAGATAAAATACTGAGATTTTAATTTTTTAACTTGTTTTTCAGGAGAAAGACCATTTATCTGTGAATTATGTGGAAATTCTTACACAGATATTAAAAATTTAAAGAAGCACAAAACAAAAGTCCATTCTGGTAAATGCTTCTGTTTTTTAAAAATTTGGTGCTCTCATATTTGTACTATTCCTTAAAATGTTGAGATACACATTGTAACAGTTTATATTAGATATATATTTTTAAAAACTAGGTGCACACATATGAGGAAGGTAGCTTTATAATGTGCAGATGAGTTCACTCTGAATTTCTTTCCACATTGACCTTGTAATAAATATTGCTTGAAATACTTCCTCCTTTAAAACCCTGATATATATATATATATATATATATATATATAAAGCAATTAAACTCCAATCAAGATGTTAATAAATAAATAAATAACCTGATATATGAACAATTGCAAGAATGAGAGAATACATAAACAACCATATA
>NW_006770909.1:5378395-5382109 GCF_000442215.2 Lipotes vexillifer
CTCTTTCCCATACTAGAATCTAGGTTGACTGGGGTTTACTGTAGTTCTGCGAAGAAAGGAGCATCATGAACGCTAGTCCAAAAATGTATAAGAGGAAATAGGTATCCCCAAATTGTTATGATGCATGAAATGGAAAGCCAGACTACACAATTCTTAGTCTGTTATTTAAAGTGAATCCTTGAGAAAGTTTCACTGTGCTTACCATTCTGTCATGATTAGAAACAAAACACTAGTCTTCTTCACTGTGTAGAGATGATAGTCTTTGACAATAAATATAAACATCGTAAGGATTGAGGTAGTAATGTCTGAAAACTTCAGTGAGTCATTAATTCAACAGGCATTTATTAAATACCTCTAAAGTACACATAACTATGCAGGGTACATGAAGTTGAGCAAGGCATAGTCCTAGTCCTCAGAGAGCTTACCATCTGGTGTGGGAGACCAGAAATCTACATAGATAACTGATTACAACACAAAATACAGGATGTAATAGAGATGCAAAATAGTGAAGAAGAGATTAAGTCCTTCTGAGGTGAGTATTGGAAAGGCTTAATTCTAGGGAAACGGGAAGGTGGAGAAGAGTTCAAAGGGTGGAGATGGGAAAGGGAATGTTCATCCCAGGCAGAGAGAATATTGTGAAGAGAGTCATCGCAACAAGAGAGCGCAGGTTGTATTCTTGGCTGGCTGAATTGAGGAATAGTCTGGCAAAAACAGAATCATAACTTTAAAAAAGCAAATATGCAATTTTGTCTAACAAGGTTAGTGAGATTGAAATCACGTCAGTACTTTGAAGTGAGAAGAGTGTGCGTGGTAAAGCTAGTGGAAAATTTGAAGGGAAAAATGTATCTTTAGTCAGTGGGGTAATTACTCCCTTGAGTAACACAGAATTTCTTACTTCTGAAAATAAAGTGCCATACCTCTGAACTTGAACTCACAGAATATGAACTACTCATTAATACATTCACTGAATAAACTGGGTACTTATTATGTGTGTAGCACTATAAGGTACTTTGAAGGAATTAGAGAAGTATAATTAGACATTTACTTTGAAGAAATTTATAGTCTGTTGAGCATTCAAGGCACACCTAAGTAGAACGTTACATACCAGTAAGATAGACAGATGTCACAAGGTGGTATATGAAAAACTGACAAATGAGTGATAAAGTAGATAGGAAACAGCTTACCCTGGTCTAGCACAATTAAGTCCATTTTTATAATGGTGCTTAAACCTAATCTTGAGGCCCGCAATGGATTTGTATAGATAATGCTAAGGGCAAATCAGCAAAAAAGAAACAGTGTGACTAAAGGTGTGGGGCTGAAATGCAAGTTCTGGGGGTGGTAAATAGATTGAGTCTTCCTCATGGTTTTTGTTTTGTTTTTAAAGATGGTGAATTTTTTTACCTTCCATTTCAGGTACAGATAAAATTCTAGATTCCAGTATAGAGGATCATCACTTGAGTGAACAAGATTCCATACAAAAAAGTCCTTTATCAGAAACTTTGGATGTGAAGCCTTCTGATATGACTTTACCACTAACTCTTCCACTTGGGACTGAGGACCACCACATGCTTCTGCCTGTCACAGATAATCAGTCTCCTACATCAGATACATTGTTGAGGTCAACTGTGAACGGGTATTCAGAACCACAATTGATTTTTTTACAACAATTATACTGACTTTGTGAGGAATATGGAATTGCTAAATCATCTCTGGTAGTAAACATAAACATCTCTGGTAAGGTGCATATATTCATATTAAATTAACCCTTCATTTGAGTTGTGGCCATTATTTTTCATTCACTGAAGTAAAAGCACCTGGTGCTGCATCATAACTGTGCAATGCTTATTTTGATATTTGGCTTTTATGTCTACATTATACACACAACTCTTAAAGGAATGAGTTATACTACAGTAGCACTATTTGGGGTGGATAAGTTTTACTACCTTTTAGAGCTGCCTTAATTCCATATTTATTTTCATTTTAGAATTGCCTTTCATTTACTGAAGTGGAATCTATCAGTTTATGATTCACTTATGACCTGTGGGATGTGTTTATTTTCTTCCCCTCAAAATTTAAACAAAATCTGTAATAGTATCAGCCCAAGAGTGGTGCTGTTACTAAGCGCCACAGACCAGTACATAAACTATGGGGGAAAAAAATTCATATCTCTGCCTAAGAAAATTTAGGTACTGAGTAAGAATTGTGCTATTTCTCTATTAATATAGTCCATTGGAGGTAACTTTTCTAATGAAACAAAAAGTGCTTCTCTTAAAAACTAGAAAACTACATATAAATTTTGTTCATTTAGAACTCAGTATTCTGGATAAAACCAATGGTCAGTATTTTTGATTTGAATTATCTGAGACTACATTTTCAAAATGAATTTTAAATAGATATTTGGTGTTTTTATCTTATTAAAGACAGTTTCAGATTTGATGCAGATTGTTTTAATAGGTTTCTAGATTACTGGAGATGAGGAAAATATACTGAGTTTTGATAATTTTTGATAAGCCTCTCATATTCTTATGCACTTTTTAAAATATAAAATCCTAAAAAGAATTTTCTAAATAGAAACTTAATGCGTAGTATAAAACACTTGTCTTCTGAATTTGATAATTATATTCATAAACAGTTAAGAAATTAACTTCAGTTATAAGTGAACATTTGAGTTATCAGAAAGCCAGTTTATTAAACATTTTATACTTGAGTTTTCTGGAAGTTTCGAGTTTTACATTTTTATAGATTAAACCGCAGCAGTTCATGGTGGTCGTAGTTTCACCTTTCCCTTCCTAATGAACTTAGAAAATTCAGATTTATTCTGATATTTGCTACCACACTTCCCCCTCCCATTTTTCCCACATGTTGATTTATTTCACTGCCTAATCTTTGGACAGTAAATTATCAGTTCCTCAAAGTCAGTTCCTATACTGCTGATCAAACACCGTGGTGACATTATTTCTTATTTCTGCCATGCATCATTTGTTTTCTGCTTTTAAACTATACGTGTAACAAAATTAATGTATTTTCTATTGGTATTGATTTCTTTAGTTGTATTTTCTCTGGGGTTCCTAGTCATAGGAACCAAGTAGAAGACTTAGTAAAACTAAATTCTTCTAAACTGTACAGATCATCACCATTTTACAGCACATGCAGCATTTTTACAATAAATTGCCACCAGTGGGATTGACTTAATTAAATAGAGTTTGAAATACTGCCTTTGTATAACATACATCAAACTTAGTATTTAATTTATCTAAGAAATCTAATTATGCATATGTATTAATTTAATATGCTGGATTTAAATACAATTTATAAAGTTATAAAAATGTTCAACTAATCTATTCTGGCTTAAATTCAATAGGAATTTATTGGAATGTGAAGAAATTAAAGAAAATTAAGACTCAGCCTTTTTAAGAAGTCTGCTGAAATGGAGAGGCTATATTTAATTCACATCTTCATTAGTCCAAGCATCTAATGAACAAAATTTCTTTTACAAAACTGCTGTAGTGATGTCATAATTCTGTAAGGGTAGTAGTTACCAAATTTCCTCTACCATGATGATAATTGGCATTTGCCTTTACATAAATTAGCCTTTAAATTTATTATTTTTAGGATTACTGGATTGGAGTGACTGACGTTGATCTATTCTCTTCATCACATTATCTGCTTCTTAGCTAAAATAATTTTATTTTAAATTGACATGGCTTGACGCTC
>NW_006770909.1:5382224-5392124 GCF_000442215.2 Lipotes vexillifer
GCTCTTCCAGAATGACATGTAAAGAAAGCTTGAAGACTGAGTATCTTTGTCTTGTCATTCTTCTCATAATGCTGTATTATTTTTTATCATAATATGCATATATTTTAGTTGTATCTGCTATCATTGTAACACTCACAATTATCAGTTAAATTCATCTTTAAATATATTTGCTACAGTGCAGTGTTTGGGGAAAGTTACATTCTTAATTATGTAAGTATTACTAAGTTTTTTGAAAGTTTTTAGGATGCTGAACATCTTATTGAGAAATTATTTTCTAAATTAATTTTGTTTTGTATTAGATTATTCTTTCTGTATCGTTAGATTTTAGGCTTTTTAAAAAACCACAGATTATATATAAATGATTTTTTGCTGGTATTTGTTTTATGTTTAATTTCATAGAATGATTTTGATAGATTTTAGAAAATTGTTTTGTTTTTTTCAAAAGAAAAGGTTCTGTCATTTCTCTTGCAACAATAGTGTGTCACTTTTCTGTATGTTTCATTTCTACAGCAGTTGTGCAAATGAGAGTAGTTGAAATGTGCTTATATAAAGACAATCTACATGTACTCATTTTTAAAAATATCCTAGAACAGTAACTGACATTTGATGCATATCAGAAACATAGTTTAAAAATAGTGGTGTCCAAGCCCCACCCCACCTTAGGCTCTCTGAATCAGACAATCTCCAGAACATGCTGAAAAGCTCCATAGGTAATCTTAATGCATACCAAACACTGAGAACTATTATCCTAAACATTTCTTGGTGTTCTTCCTTTGGGCTCTTGATATGTGATATGTAGCCTCTATTTTTTTTTTTTTCCTTTTGGCCGCGCCACGCAGCTTGCAGGGATCTTAGTTCCCCGACCAGGGATTGAACCTGGGCCCTCGGCAGTGAAAGTGCAGAGTCCTAACCACTGCACTGCCAGGGAAGTCTCTCTGTGGGCTCTTGATAAATGAAGCTCTTGATATAACTTTTCACTTTTTACTCAGAGATTTTGAGTCTTTAGAACTTGGCTAGAAATACCACCAAATAAAAAGAAATTGTACTTTAATGCAATTTCTGTAAATTCTACATTTTTACTCATTATGTATGAACAATACTGATATTTAGTTATTGGAGCATTTCTTGAGACAGTGATATGGTCTACTCTCTGTCCTCTACAACCCCTGCCCGCCTTCACTGAACAGAGATTTGGTGTATTTGCTTAAGGAATTTAGATAATTATCATGAAAACACAGTAATCATTCAGAAATAGGGTATTTAATTTCAAGAATATACTGAAATGAACACCATGGATGTGAATCAGATATTTGGATTAAAATATCTGGCCATTATTTCAAATGCTGGAAAATTCTTGAAATCAGAATACATACAGCTGTAAAGATGAATAAAATAATCTCTTTTAAGTTTACAGTCAAGTGGGAAAGACGAGCGTGAATGCCAAGTGTTATAGTGGAGGAAGGAAAGAAAGGAAATGCTGAGCAGTCAATGGAAGTTGAGTGGACAGAGAACGGGCTGTTACTCCCTTGGATAGGCAAACAAGAGGAGATGGCTAATGGGAGGAATTTGTACACAGCTGACTGACGTAGGGAGAATAGAAAGTCTGAAAGGTGGTGGCAGAGATAGGAATCAAAGACACATCTAGCACTATCTATACCACCTTGAATAGTCCTCTACCTTTAGCCTGTGCCGAAAGAGTGGGATTAGATAGCCATGTTTATAATCCAGGATCTCACACACTCAACTACAGTTGACTGCTGAAGGGCAGGGATTAGACAGCCACACTTGTAACACATGATTCCATACTTGTGACCACTGCTGACGAACACCTTACCAGGGAGAAACAATTCTTAGGCCAAACTGAGCGACTTTCTTAAGAATTTGAGCTATGAAATTCAGAGACTTCCTAGGTATTGGTGTACAACATGGAAAAGATCATTTAGATCTGGTCCAGAGTCACTGAAGCAAAAGCCAAAGTCTAAAAGAAATAGTGAAGAAGCACAGAAAGCTGACCTGTAGAGCGAAGCAAGGGGATGAAGCAGGTTTGCAGAACCAAGCGACTGAGGCCCTGTGAGAGAAGTGGCTTGGTTTCTGGCTTTGCAGACCTTTCTTGAGGTCACACAGCTATGCTTCATTTCCTTGTTCTGGATGCCAGTGATTTTTGCCTATTAAATTCTTACAGTAAAGCCCCCTTTCCTTTTTCTTTTCTTTCTTTTTTTTTTTTTTTTGCTGTGCCGTGTGGCCTGCAGCATCTTACTTCCCCAGCCAGGGACTGAACCCGCAAATTCCCTAAATCCACCTTTTCTTAAGCAGGCTTGAGTCAGTTTCTGTTGCATGTGTTTAGGCAGTTTCAACTTAGAATCCTAAGTTCTGATCCTCAGCGATTGAGTATATGGAGGTGCCATTAACTGCTAGGCAAGATAAGGGGGAGGTTTATGGAAGAGAAGACTTTATTTTGTATGTGCTGAATTTGATCAGTGGTGAGATACCTATGTGAAAATGTCTAGCAGTAGTTGGAAATGGGGACTGAAACCCAGCAGAGGTTAAAGCTAGAGAAACAGATCTTGCAGCATAAGGCTAATAGTTATTGTGATCGAAATGATTTAGGCAACCCTGGGAGATGGTACAGAAGAACAAAAGATGAGGACGAAATCTTGGGGGAAGTGCATTTTAAGAATGAGCAAAAGACAGAAAAGGAGATGGAAAGTGATAATAGGAAGAAAACCAGGGTGATGCAAGTTTCACGAAGACAAAAGTGGCTTTGTACTGATCACGTGGTACAGAGAAATTAGATAGGATGCAAATCAAAGACAACATTGGGTTGAGTAATTGGGTTGGGTAATTAGAGCATGATGAGCCCCTGAGAAAGGCAGCTGCAGTAATAATAGTGGGAGTAGAACCCAGGTGGATATGGTTTGAGTAGCAGATAAGACATGAATACTACCATTTAGTTTGAAAAGCAGAGTGCGTACAGCAAACAAGATCATTTTATCAAATATCTAAAAGGTATAAACCACTTTATTTCTTGCTTTTTTGCTTCAAACTTGAAACTTTGTTAAGTGATGAGCATAATAGAGTCTGCAACACTGTAATTTGAGCTGGATCTTAAAGGATGATTGCTAAGAGGAAAATGGAAGGAAATGTATAACATGTATATGATTGCAGATTTGCTCGTTACAATTCAGATGTGCAGAAGAAGGGGAATTTTCCTAAGAACTCTTGCACCCAGTGGGAAGTCTAGAAAAAAATTAACTTTTAGTCCTAAGCACTTTAAAACCTCATCTGATACAAAGCAGCTAGAATTTATATAAGGTAATGCTTAAACATTTTGAAAATTGCTGTCTTATTTCTACCCTTTGTCTTCTCTCTAAAATGCTGTCCACATATATGGGGAGGAGAGGAGGCTTGCATGACAAAATGGCATCAGGGAAGACACTGTCTTCACTCTGTTCTCTGGGCATCCTGCTGGCCTTTCATGCAATAGGCAACAGCTTGTAAAATATGTGATCAGGTTTTCCTTAGCCTGGTCAGAGCCCAGTAATTCTTGGCTGTGGCTTCACCTTAGTTCTCTTGGATGTGGAGAAGAGAGCTCTGAGACTTCTGCAGAAATGTCTCAAGCAGTGCCGTGTAAGTCAGGTTGCAGGTTTAGCACATGCCACTCCACTGCAGGCTCCAGATAAGCCTACTTCCCATTTACCGATTTGCTTCCCACTCAGCTACCTTGTCAGTCTCCCCTTGGGAGAATATAGGAACTTGTGGGTCCCCTCTGTAGCACAGAGGAACAGAGAGTAGCTTGGGAAAGCAAACTGCATTAGGAAGGTTTACTTTGATATGGCTATGTCCTAGCCTGGGAGTATCTGTTTCAGAATCCTGTGGACTCCTCTGCTACCCAGCATATTATGGAATACTTCAAAACAATGAAAGCTGAATAGAAACTGCTACATTAAACAACATGAATGACTTGCACTAATATAATGTACAAAAGAAGTCTGACACAAAGCGTATATATACTGTATGATTCCATTTATATAAAATTCCAAAACATGCAAAACTACTCTGTGATGTTAGACATCATGATAGTGGTTGTCTATTGGAAGATGGTTGGAGGTGGTTCTGGGGAAGCTTATGGCATTTACTATCTTTATCTGGGTCCTGGTTAACACAGATGGGTTAGCTTTGTGATAATTCATCTCGCTATTCACTTAGATACTTCCATTTAAAAGAAGTATATATTAAAGAAACTAATTTGAAGAATGAGAAAACCAGAGCATTGGTTTTTAAAACTTCAGTGAGATTAAAGATGACCTGGATTGTAAAAATGCGGATTCCCCAAACTATCCTCAGAAATTGATTCAGTAGCTCTCACTCTAAGAATCTGTATTTTTAACATTTGCCCCAGGTGATTCTGATGCTCCATACTTTAAAAAATGCTGATTTAGTATCTTCAGTTTAAACTATCTTTACTCTTTGGACAGATGTTCAGATGTCTGTGACAGAAGTCTGTCATAGTGTTTCTCAAGTCTGAGTTTATTGGCTATCTAATTGCTAGGAGTAGCATTTCCTCACCACCTTAATGTTTTCCAAATGTAATGACAGTTGTTAGAAATGTTTGTATTTTTTCCTATACCATGGTTTTCTTGCACTCATTGAATTCTGCAGTTTTTTAAATTTGATCAAAAGACAAAATTTTTTTAAATTTCCTATTGCATTTTTAACACTATAGATATGACTTTCCTCAGACACACAACTGTTTTTTAGATACAGTTAATTATTTCTAGCTGTATTCAGCATGTAATAATGTAAAAGAACTTGATAAAAAAAAACAGCTAGTCTTTATATCTGCAGAGGAGAGATCTTAAAGTGGAAAGAAAGATCTGAAACATGTAGCAAACACTGAAAACTAAAGTTTGATAAAAGCTAATAACTAAGAGTAAAATAAAATTCCTCTCTCTGAAAGCATGAGAATGGATTTGGTAAGGCATTTAGGTCTTTTCTGGCTCAGTAGCTCTAGAACATTAAGTGCGAATCATGGCTCATATAATTTATTCACATGTTCTTCCCATTTCATAACCACCACCACCATCTGTGCCACCCCCTCACCACCACCACCCCAGTTTCCCCAGGGAGTATGGAAGTGTAGTATGAGGTGCTGAATATAAGGAAAAACCTGTTAAACTTTAAGAATCATTAAGTAGTGAGTAGGGCATATTTAATTCTTTAATCTATTAAAGGAATGGACAATGACAGATGTGGGGTTTTTTTGTAATGTTAAATTTTTTGAATAAATACAGCTATGATTTGAGGAATTCACAGTACTTTAAGTGAAGGCCAATACTTTGACAACTGGAAAGCTATCACCTTTATTCCTCTCTCAACATTTAGAGATGGATGGTTTTTCCATTTAGACTGCAGAACTTAAAGTCACCTCTTTAAATTGTTCACATAAAATTTTTTTTCTCACACTTTGCCCAGCTTTAGCAGTAGTAAATCATTCAGATTAAACAGTTAAGTGGTATGTAAGAATTAATTTGTGAACATGGGTGTGTAATCAAAGGATCGTGGTGTTCGTTGCCTCTTCATAGAAATTTTAATTTGAAAACAGGATTGACCACAGACAACAGTAATTGTTTGCCATCAAATCATGAAAATGTTATTGGCATCCTCCAAAAGAGAGAATTATCTTTTTTAAAAGTTCACTGGCAGCACTGACTTGTTTGGAAAGTATACATTTATATGTATTTGTATATGTTTATATATATTTGCCTGTATTTGTGAAATTGTATCAATACCCATTTGTAAAATACCTAAAATACTTTTTCAACCTCTAAACCCCTTGACAGTCCCTGGAATCTGCCACCTGAAACCTTTTTACCACTTCATGACAACTTTCAGTTAGGATACCTATAATGACCTTTCCTTGTATGCTGCTTTACTCTTTGGGTATATTTTCTTTATAAAAAGAAATTAGTTCCTTGATTTCCTTCTCCAGGTGTTCAAATTTTAGTCCCTATTTTGCTAAATTTCTTTGAAAAAATTACACTACTCAGTTTTTCACAATGGACAGTCATTCACAGTTTAGTATCTCTTTTCATTGTTCTAATTTATGAAAGAAAATTTAATAGACAATAAGATGTAATCTCCGTGAAGAGTAATAAGACAAATATATGAAAATTAAAGCTTGTTTTTCATAGATATTGACCTACTGGTACAAGAGTAAGACCTGCATTAGATGATGGGCTGCAAGCTTCTCCATAACCTGGTGTCCAGTAATAATGCCTTTTAAGGCCATTGGAGACTTCTGCAAGGTACACGTGTCCATCCACCACAAATGGCTCCACATCTGTATTGTCTGATTTTAGACGGCCCATGTGAATTAAATCTGAATATGCCTAGGATTTTTAAGAAAAACTGTATCATTAAGAAAATAGTTTATTCATTTTACAGTGCTTAAACAAATTTCAACATTCAAATTAGATGTGATAATTTATAGTTTAAAATATTCTGTATAACACTGCTGAATTTTAGTATTTTGCAGGCATTGTAGTTTTTATTCATTTAATTCCACACAATGTAATTACAATCTTGCAAAACTTATTTCTACATTTTAACGTTATTAGGCATGTTTTCTTGTTTCATGACTCCCAGAGATAACAATTCTATGTATTACCAATTTTGTGGACCAAAGGTCTCATGGTCAAAATTATCAAGTCCTAAGGTGACTGACTCATAAATGAGGATGGAGTGCTGTTGTATATGCCCTTGAAGATCCGATGACAGCCAGGGATCCATTTTTCAGAAAAATAATCACAGATTTTGGCATACAACTGTATGGAGTTCATGGACCCCCGAAGGTAATCTACAGATTTAGGCTTAGAGAGACCATTCCCATAGTATGAGATGCTGGCCTGGCTGGCCACTAATTATTTCTTCATTGTAGAATTTTCTTTGTATATCTCTTATGGATCATTGATATCTACATAGAAGTGTCGTACAAACATGTTAAACTAGTTTGTCAGTAAGGTTGCGATTATAGAGAAAGGCAGAAATTAGACGGTAAAAGATTCAAAAGTTTAGTTGCTTTCTGCTGTAGCTTGTCATTAGTAGTTCCAACTCAGCCTCTAGTGCACAGAATGTGGATATGTTTTTCTGAAATCAAAGATTTTTTTATTTTTATTTTTTTGCGGTACGCGGGCCTCTCACTGTTGTGGCCTCTCCCGTTGCAGAGCACAGGCTCCGGAAGCGCAGGCTCAGCGGCCATCGCTCACGGGGCCCAGCCGCTCCGCGGCATGTGGGATCCTCCCAGACCGGGTCACGAACCCATGTCCCCTGCATCGGCAGGCGGACTCTCAACCACTGCGCCACTAGGGAAGCCCAAGGATTTTTTTTTAATAGTGTACATTTTATTAGCCTTTTTAGTGATAGAATTCTGGTTAGTCTTTTGGCAATTTTTGAGAATTCTAACATATATATATGTTTTTGTTTTGGCTGTCTTGCGTCCTTGTTGCTGCGCGTGGGCTCAGTAGTTGTGGCTCACCGGCTCTAGAGCGCACAGGCTCAGTACCTGTGGCACACGGGCTTAGCTACTCCGCGACCTGTGGGATCTTCCCGGACCAGGGCTTGAACCCGTGTCCTCTGCAGTGGCAGGTGGACCCTTAACCACTGTGCCACCAGGGAAGTCCCCTAACGTTTTTCTTTCTCTTCTTTCCAAATGAAAACTATTTGTTACTATGCTTTTTGTGTGTGTTGAAAGCAGTATCAAGGGTTCTCTGTATTTACATAAGCAACACACCAAATATTTTGACAGCTTTTACTATATCTCTCCAAATTCTGTGTCTTGGTTTAATTATTGGGTAGTAGGTTGGAGATTGTGCCACAGCAAATTTAAAATAAATCAACAATTGTGATTTAAAAAAACCGGAGAAATTGGGACTGTGTAATTCAGTGATCTTTATACTAATATGTAGTAGTTGATATCTTTTCCTATTTCAACCACAAAACTTTCCAGTAGATAATTTTTAGGACTTAACATTAAAATTTATCAAAACTGCAGTGTCTCGTTATACTTTGTAATCACGTCTAAGGCATCTGTATATAACAGCTGACGTTATAGGGAAAACCCCAGAAAAAGCCTCAGTGAAGAAAAAAACTTACCACACATGTAGCTTCATCAAATTTGTTTCCCCAAATGTAGATATTAGAGAGAGTGGGATTTGTTTTCATTGATTGTGAAAGTGCAACAAGTCCTTCTCCCTCTATGTTGTTGCTTACCACTGACAACCTATGGAAAACCAAAAAGTAATAACCCTGGAAACCAACAGTTCCACAAAGAGAATGCATAAGCTAGCAACAGCATTTATTACACACATTTTATTGTGTTAAGTCTTAGCATTAAAGACATTTAATGTATAATCAAAATATTGACCTAATAATTCCTAAAATCCAAGAAACTTAGTTTTCTAATTGGATACTTCATGTACCTAAGTAGAGCTACCTACATTTTGGAAATAAACAGTCTACTGTTTTCTATTTATTATTCAGTAAAGGTTTGGGGTGGATTACAGATATATTTTTCAAGATAAAGTCATCCAAGTAATATTTTCTTCTTTGATTCATTCTTATTTTAGTCTTGATCATATTGAATGATTATAATTTTTCTGTTAGAATTCAGGATAAAATAATAAGAATTTTCTCATTAATTTTAAGCAGTCAGAACTAGAATCATTCTAATTTTTAAAAGACATTACTTTTGAAAAATAGAAAAAATTGAAATGTTTCCTGTAACTTTAATATGTCAATTTAGAAACTGAGTTTTCATATTTCACCATGAATCTTAAGAGGTAAGAGGTTTAAGGTTAGTATTCTAAAAAATTTAAGTTTTTCTGTTATTTTGGTTAAATATAAAACCATACTGACGCTTTAAGGGTCCTGTTGTGTGAAGCAAGAGTGTCACTGAGATAGTTTGCTCCTGCATTTTCTATTCTGTTAAAAGAAAGATCTATTACTTCCAGGGTAGTATTGCTTTTCAGTACATCGGCCAAACACACCATTCCATCCTGAGTTATTTTATTGCTGGGAAAGGAAAAATATGTAGTTATATTTGGAAATATGAAGTATTCTTTTATTCACAGAGATAGCATGCTTGAAAACTTATATAGCAATAAGTACTTTCTATTTTAGTTAAGATTTATTGTAATCACTCAATTTCCAAAAAAGTTAATAAAAATTTGCCATAAAATGTTGCTTCTATTCTGGTTTACATATTTAAATTGCTCTCAAGTTATTATATCGGTATAAGCCAAATAAATACTAAGGCTCAAGATAAAAAGTTGACAACAATGGTTGCATTTTCTAATTTTTGGAATTAGTGTCTAACAAAGAGTCTTATCTACAGTGAATATTTACAGAGATTATTTCCATGATTTAACTCCTGAATTAATATATAAGTTATCACTTACCAGCTTACATCAAGGTAGCGTAGGCTTCTGTTCAGATACAGTGCATCACAAAACTGTTTCATACCACAGTTTTTTATGTCATGCTTACACACATGTAGTTCAACAAGGCACTGATTTTCCTTCAACATGTGGCCTAGATGAACTGTGGACTCTTCCTAAAAATAGATAGTCTTTTTTCTAGAATATAATTTTGAAGCAGTACATGTTTATTCCAAACATGCAGTTATTTAAATTAGCTTTTTAAAAAGATTTTATCAGTTAAGACTATTAGTCTACGATTTGCAATTTGTTTGGCGTGGCTTTTTAAAAAACTCATTTTGCCACAAATATCTTTACTGTCTTAGAAACAGGCAGCAGGCACTTGTAAAGTGCAGTGACTAAGTGATTTAAGAGATGCTGGTTAAAAAAAATCATTACTAAAAAAGCAACAATCATCTCAGCAGGA
>NW_006770909.1:5392134-5410312 GCF_000442215.2 Lipotes vexillifer
AAAATAATTGGTCCCATGATTGGGCATGAGGGAATTCCCTGGTGGTCCAGTGGTTAGGACTCGGAGCTTTCACTGCTGGGGAGCTCAGGTTCAATCCCTGGTCAGGGACCTGAGATGCCACAAGCTGCACGGTGTGGCCAAAAAAATTGAGCATGAAAGCTCCTTTACTGCTGTCCTCTCAAGACAAGGTGTTCTTGCCCCTTACATATGTTTCTAAACTTTGCTCTTGATCTCCACTATTTGTAGTTTTTAGACTCCCTCCCTCCCTCCCTCCCTCCCTTCCTTCTTCCCTCCCTCCGCTGCTTCCAGGCAAAAGGTATGTAACCTCAGTGAGGATCTGAACACCAAGCACTTTAAATTTTTAACAGAATCAAAGCATGTCTTAAAATGAATGGGCCAAAGTACTTTATGATAAGAAGTCCTGATGCATTATTGCTGTTTTTATAAGTTTTATAGTCACTGGAAATGCTGATCATGGATAGCCATGTATGCTCGAATTATCTAAAAGTACTTTGAGAAAAAATAAAAGTTAAAAAAAATCATATAGCAGTAGCAGATTGTACATGAGCTTTATAATAAAACTGTCCAGGGCTTCCCTGGTGGCGCAGTGGTTGAGAGTCCGCCTGCCGCTGCAGGGAACACGGGTTCGTGCCCCGGTCCGGGAAGATCCCACATGCCGCGGAGCGGCTGGGCCCGTGAGCCATGGCCGTTGGGCCTGCGCGTCCGGAGCCTGTGCTCCGCAGCGGGAGAAGCCACACGGTGAGAGGCCCGCGTATCGCAAAAAATAAATAAATAAAACTGTCCAAATGCTAGCTTTATCTTGTACTGACTTTATCACTTTGGGCGAATTATTTCATCTAGCTGAGTCCCAGTTCCCTTTTCTATATAAAATAGGTAAAATTTTACTTCCCCCACAGAAGTAAATAAATTAACAAAAGTACCTGGCACAAAATTGGTGTTCTATAGAAAACCACAAAGCATTCATTATTGTTCAATATTCTATAATACGGTATCTGATTTAAGCTGTTGCTTTGACACTGAAAATACTTATCCAGAAGGAAGCTGTAGTCTAAAATCTTAAACGAAAACTGACCACTTACGAGGTCCAGTATTGCTCTGCATAGTGCCTGGAGCAGAGGACATACTCAATACAGATATGATGTATGTCTTGACTGCATTTTTAGGTCAAGAAATTTGAAAGAGGGACCATCCTTATTAAGAAAGGGAACTAGTATCACAAATAGTAAAGGGTTTTTGTTTTTTGGTGGTTTTTTTTTAGCTCCACTCAGTTTGTGGCTTAGTTTGGCCTAGGGTGGCACCTAGCATCAGCGTTTTTCTAAGCTCCCCGGATAATGAACAGTAAAACCCTTAAATGAAATAGGCTTGCTGGCTTGTATTTGGGAACAGCAGGTATGAGGAAGCACAAGAGGATTCTACTCCACAACCATTTAAGAGAATAGTACTATCAGGGATAGAAGGTGGTGGCTGCCTTGGAGAGGAATAGAAAGCAGGCTAGTTTAGCTGACTGCCCAGAAGCACCAGGCTAAGAGCAAGGTCCGGGGCCTGAGAAAGAGCCCTGGGCTTTTTTTTTTTTTTTAAATTTATTTAGTTTTTTGGCTGTGTTGGGTCTTTGTTGCTGCGCACGGGCTTTCTCTAGTGGCCGGGGTGGGGGGTGGGCCCTGGGCTTTCAATAACTATTCTCAGATGGATTTAGGAGTAATGACACCACTCAACATTTAAAAGAGGAATTGTGCTTCTAATATAATTTCATATAGTTTAACATACTTCCTCAGGGCTTTAATCCGAAAAAGTTTGATTCAGCCTTCAAATCTCTTAACATGTCCTCAATCTGAGAAGCTTCCCTGCCACCTCTCATCCCCCTGCATTGATTTCTATGTCTTTTCTCCTGCTCCCAAGGCACCCTGAGCATATCACTCTCCAGACTTGTGGATCTCCCTCCATGTGGACTGAAAAAAAGCTCTTTGAAAATGAGGGCTATGTGCTTTGACATTATCCCTGGCACCAGCATTGTTTCTTGTTTAGGGTTGCATTCAAATATTTACTGAGTGAAGAATGAGAAATGAAGCAATTTACTGAAGGCTTACTTTGAGCCAGGTATTTTGCTGGTCTTTAAAGTAGGTTCTTTTATTTGAGGATTCTGGTTGTCTTTTTGAGATTAAATTTGTAAACATGAAGCAATTAACATGATGTAAAATTGCAAAATTTTTTGTACAGGAAAGTACAGAGATAATTCAAAGGGAGAGATCTATGTAGACAACGAATGCAAAATATACTTACAAATATGAAAAATATTTTAAAAATATGGTTAATTCTCAATTACTCATACTAACGGGGAACAGTGAAGTAGCTGAATTTAAAGACCAAAGTCCTTGAACTTTTTCTTTTAGTAGATATTCTGTTTTTGTTTAGACCGATAGTAAAACGAGTTCTTATTCCCTAGCATTTTGCTGATAAGAGAGGAGAGCCACCTAAAAGAGTGTTAAGGGGCAAGGAGAAGCCTTGAGATTTGGAACCATGTTTTTACCGTCTTTCTGTCTCTAGCGTGCAGCTTACCTGAAGCACCAAGTCCAGACCTCCCAGACTGCTATTCATATGCAGTTTGCCGTTATAGCTCAGGATTTCAAAAATGTAATGGTTCATCACATCAGTGTAACAAGAACAAACAAATCACAAAGCAGTTCACACTGGGCTCTTATAATCCTCCAGCCTTTAAAACTTTCATCATTTATGCTTTCATCTTAAGCCCTCTGCCCCTCACAGGTTTACTCACTGAGAATGAGTTTATAAGAAAAATAGACGACATGTTTTCTGTTTAAATAAGCAACATCTAAAACCGTATTTATAAAACTCTTACCAAGAATTTAAAATTTTCAAGTTTTTCTTTGTAAACAGTAGTTTACAGTTCTAAAAATACAACGCACTCATGAATCTTGACATAACCTTCAGTAAGTAGTACCTTCATTTTATTGACATGTAGCCTTATTAACTGCTCACTTTGAATACATACCTGTTCACCATACAGTATAGGTCGGTTTAGGTTTAATCCCTTAATTGTTTGGTTTTGAGTTAGAACTGTAGCGAATGCTATCACACTCTGCATTCCCTAAAAACAGGTAAATTCATTAAGGAAACTGACAAAGTATATAAATTAATTGATTTCAAGATCAGTAATCTGGATTCTGACAAATCAAAATCGTGTTTTTAAAAAGTTTAAGTAATTTCCTGATCCTTCAGTTGTAGGTTGATCAAATTCAGAAATGAATTGTTACTGTGTTATTTTCTCTCCGCCCTGAAATCTGTAACATACATGGGGAGTTTCTTAAGGTTTCAGTATCCATTTCCTCCGGTGTTTACCTCTAGGTTTGCTCCTAACCCCTCAAGGTTCTATATGATGCACAGAAATACAGACACACAAGTGGATCCCAGCTAGGGCTCTATACTACTTATAGTGTGTATCCTTAATGCAAGCTTTCTTTTACATTCATACTAGTACTTTAAGTGTGTGTTTGTGGCAGGAAAGGGTTACTAATCACATTTTTCACTGCTGCCACAGGCCTCCCTCTACCTTATTGGAAGGGCCTAGTCCTCCGCCATCTCTGTGATGCACACATAACATCTAGTTGTTATGCCAGAAAACCTGGGCTTTCTTCCACTTCACCAGTCAGTCTTCTTACTCTCCTATCAGTTGATCAGCAAGTCTTACAGATTCTGCCTCCAAAAGATGTTTCAAATTAGTCCATCTCTGTAGCTACCACCCCAACACTAGTCCTCATCACCCACCTGAATTACTGCGGAAACTGCCTAAGTGGTCAGTGGGCTTCCTCTCACCACCCTCTAATTCCCCACAGAGAAACAAGAGTGATCTTTTACAAGCACCAATCATATCATGTCACCCCTCAACTTAAAGCCTTTCCATAATTTGCATTTAACTCCCTTTGTGTAGCTACTCTGGCTTTTTAGTTCTCAGACTCAGTATTTCATAATTCATGTACTCCCCTCATTATTTTTGCCATATCTGAGTATCAGTTTTACTCTTTACCTAATACTTTTCCATTAAATCAACTCACTTTTCATTTATATTTATTTTAAAACTGTTTCACTACCATAAATGGAAAGCCACAATCCCTTGAAATAAATAGAAAGCATTTGTAAAAATAAATATGTATTAAAATTACCTCAAATTATGTCAGTCAGTATGCTACCCATACCACACTTGGGGAAGCACTATCTTAGAGTCTGTGTGTTCTGGACCCCCTGCCTGGAATGTTCTGCCATGGGCCCTCTTCAAGGGAGCTCTTTCTCATCCTTCACGACTCCTAAGTGTGACCTCCTCAGGTCTTCAGGGAACCATCCTATCATGCATATTACCTTCTGCCCATTATCAGAGTACTTTGCCAACTTTGTAGCACTTTTCTCTAATTTACTGATGTTTTCCTAACTAAAATATAACCTTTATAAGGGCAGAGACCATATCTGATGCACTCCTGTATCCTTAAAATCTAGAATTGTGACTGGTATGTGTAGACAATACACAGTTGACCCTTAAAGGGTCAAGGATCAACTGTGTACCTTGGTATCCATGGATTCAAACAACCTTGAATCCTGTAGCAACTGTAGTATTTACTATTGAAAAAAATCTGCATATAACTGGACCCCAGCAGTTCAACCTGTGTTATCAAGAGTCAACTGTATATTGAATTAATGCTTTCCCAAGACCGTACTGGCTGCATCTACCCCCTTCTTAAGTTTTAGAGCCTATTACCCCAAAGAGCCTCCTTGGCCCATCTTACTGTTTTCCTGTCCCAGTAATTTTGCATTAACCTATTAACAATAGGTTCCTAACAGTAGGCCTGAAGGTTTGAAGGCAAGTTTGAGAAAATGAAGGCTAGAATTTGAAGACATGCAAAACAGACAAACTTCTCATTATTAGTCCAGATGAAGGCTCAGAGCAGCTCTTAGCATCATCTTAGGTTTTATGCCATAACATAACTACTCACTGCAAAATGTTTCCATAAGTAAAAAATTTATATTATACAAATGAAGTAGTATTTGTTTAATTAAAAGGAACATAATCATCTTCTTTAGAAAATCCCATACAAGTTAAGAAGGGTAACAGATGGAAGTTTAGGAAGATTTTTATTACACTGGATATTCTTCCATAATATTATTATAATCTGATTCTTATTTAAGAAAAATATTTTCTCTGATATTAGACCTTAGAGACAAGCTTAATCATTCATAAGACTGTCATTTAGCTGGTCTCTGACACTTCTCTATGCTAGTTTCCAGGGAGAATGATCCAATATCTGAGTGACTATCTCATACCCAATTTTACTCACCAGATCACTGTCACCCAGATCTAATTTCTCTAAGGATGAATTAATTTGTAGCATTGCAGCAAAAAACATTCCACCCTTATTTTCAATCTTGTTTCCAGTCATTCTTAGGTGTTTCAGAGTTGTATTCTTCTGAAAAGGAAAAGAGGCAAAACTTGGTTAAAATTTTAACCCACAGAATTCTCTTTAGATTACGTGAGTTAGGAGACTATATTACTATTTGCAGACTCATCAGTTTTTCATGGAGATAGAACAGGATATATTCCTTAAAGGTAACATTCAATTTCCCATAACAGACAAAAATCTAGTTTAATAGTTTAGTAGAAAGAATGCCCAGGAAATAGATACCAAAATAATGACCAGTGAATGAAGCAGATTTTAATAACTTTCCTTTCATTAGAAAATCTATAAATTTATCTTCTAAGAAAATTATACCACCTTTTAAAATTGAGATGAAATTCACACAACACAAAATTAACCATTTTGAAATGTACAATTTGAGACTTCCCTGGCGGTCCAGTGGTTAGGACTCCATGCTCTCGCTGCCGAGGGCCAGGGATCAATCCCTGGTTGGGGAGCTAAGATCCTGCAAGCTGCACGGTGCAGAAAAAAAATAAGCAAGAAAATGTACAATTCACTGGATTTTACTACATTCGCAGTGTTGTGCAGCCATCACCTCTAGCTAATTCCAAACCATTTTTATCACCCCTAAAGGAGACCCTGTACCCATTAAGCAATCACTTCACATTCCCCTGTATCATTTTGAAAGTGATACAGTTTCTCAGACATTTGCGAAGTTTAATTCCTTCTCTTATTTCATTTCTTTTGATAAATCTTTCACAAAATTACAGACATTTCATTGTCCTAGTGAATAAATATTTGGACATACAAGTGTAAATAATTATCTTTAAAATTAAGTCAAATCCCTTTAAGAGTGGGAAGAAGGCAAGGATGTCCACTCTCACTACTTCTATTTGATATTGTACTGGAGGGTCTAGATAGGACAATTAGGCAAGAAAAAGAAACAAAAAAGGCATCCAGGTTGGAAAAGAAGTAAAACGCTTGTGTGCATACGACATGATCTTATATGTGGAAAATTCTAAGGAATCCACCAAAAAAACCCAAACCAAAACAAAACAAAAGCTGTTAGAACTAATAAATGGGGAATTCCCTGGCAGTCCAGTGGTTAGGGCTCTGTGTTCTCACTGCTGAGGGCCCAGGTTCAATCCTTGGTCAGGGAACTAAAATCCCACAAGCCAGCCAAAAAAAAAAAAAAGAAGAAGAACTAATAAATGAGTTCAGCAAGACTGCAGGACACAAGATCAATATATAGAAATCAACTGTATTTCCATACACTAGCAATGAACAATTCAAAAATGAAATTAAGAAAATTCCATTTATAATAACATCAAAAAGAATAAAACATTAGGAATAAATTTAACAAAAGGGCAAGACTTGCACATTGAAAACTACAAAGCATCAAAGCATGGTTGAAAGAAATTAAAAACAACCTAAACAAGGACTTCCCTGGCAGTCCAGTGGTTAAGACTCTGAACTTCCACTGCAAGACGCATGGGTTCAATCCCTGGTCGGGGAACTAAGATCCCACATGTTGTGCAGTGTGGCCAAAAATAAATAAATATTAAAAAAATAAAAAACTAAAATAAAAACAACCTAAGTAAATGGAAACACATCCCATGTTCCTGGATCGGAAGACTTAATATTAAGATGGCAATATTCCCCAAATTGATCTAAATATTTAAAGCAATCCCTCTCAAAATCCCAGTTGCATTTTTTGCAGAAATTGATAAACTGATCTTAAAATTCATGTGGAAATGCAAGGGACCCAGAAGAACCAACATAATCTTGAAAAAAACAAAGAGGACTCACTTCTTGACTTTAAAACTTACTACAAAACTACAGTAGTCGAGATATTGTGAGACTGGCCTAAGGATAGACATATAGATTAAAAGAATAGAATGGAGAGTACAGAAATAAACCCTCACATTTATAATCAACTCACTTTCAACAAGGATGTCAAAATTAACGGGGAAAGAACAGTCTTAACAAAAGGTGTTGGGTCAAATAGATATCCACATGAAAAAGAATGAAATTAGACTCCTACTTCACATCATATATAAAAATTAACTCAAAATGTATCAGAGAACTAAAAGAGCCAAATCAAAAAGCTGTTAGAAAAAAACGTAAGTGTAAATCTTCAGGACTTTGGATTAGGCAAAGTCATGAAGTTGTAGCCTTCTTAGATACATCACCAAAAGCCCAAACAACAAAAGAAAAAAATAGATAAAATGAATTTTATCAAAATTAAAAAATTTTGTGCTTCAAAAGACACCACTAAGGAAGTTAAAGGCAACCTACAGAATGTGCGAAAATATTTGCAAATCACGTATCTAATAAGGGACTCCAGAAAGGGCAAAAGATTTGAACAGATAGTTCTCCAAAGAAGATATACAAATGACTAATTAGCACATAAAAAGATACTCAACATCTTTATTCATTAGGGAAATGCAAATCAAAACCACAAAACCTCTTCATACCCACTAGGATAGCTCAAATCAAAGAGACAATAGGGCTTCCCTGGTGGCGCAGTGGCTGGGAGTCCCCCTGCTGATGCAGGGAACATGGGTTCATGCCCCGGTCCAGGAGGATCCCACACGCCGCAGAGCCGCTGGGCCCGTGAGCCTTGGCCGCTGAGCCTGCACGTCCGGAGTCTGTGCTCCGCAACGGGAGAGGCCACAACAGTGAGAGGCCCGCGTACCGCAAAAAAAAAAGACAATAACAAGTACTGGTGAGGATATGGAGAAATCAGAACACCCATACATTGTTGGTGGAATTGTAAAAAGGGACAGCCACTTTGGAAAACAGTTTGGCAGTCACTCAAAATGTTAAACAGAGTTTCCAAATGAACCATTTCACTCCTAGGTATGTACCCTAGAAAACTGAAAACATACATGCACAGAAAAATGTGTGCAAATGTTCACAGCAGCATTATACATTATAGACAAAAAGTGGAAACCCAAATGTCCATTAACTAATGGATGAACAAATGTGATATATTTCCAAACAATGGAATATTACTTGGCAATAAAAAGAAATGAAGCATGTTACAACATGGATAAAATTTGAAAGCATTAGGCCAGTCACTAAAGGCCACATACTGTACGATTCCATTTATAAATGGCCAGAATAGGCAATCTACAGGTAGAAAGTAGATGTGACTGCCAGGTGCTGGCAGTAAGAGTGAGAGAGAGAAGCACAGAGTGGGATTACTAATGGGTACAGGGCTTCTTTTTTGGGGGAAAATGCTCTAAAAACAGTGATAGTGGTGATGGTCACATAACTGTGAATATAACTGACTGTTGAACAACACAGGGGTTAGGGGCGACGACCCTCTGTGCAGTTGAAAATGAGTTTAACTTTACATTTGGCCCTCTGTATCCGAGGTCCTGCATCCTCAGATTCAACTGACAGTGGATTGTGTGGTACTGCAGCATGTATTTAGTGAAAGAAATCTACATATGAGTGGACCCATACAGTTCAAACCTGTGCTGTTCAAGGGTCCACTGTATTCAATATACTAAAAAAACACTGAATTGAACACTTACAAAGGGTAAATTTTGTATACATGAATTATATCTTAATAAAGCTCTTTATTTTTTTATTCTCTATTTTTTTAACTGAGGTATAGTTGATTTACAATGTTGTGCTAATTTCTGCTGTACAGCAAAGTGACTCAGTTATACACATATTCTTTTTTTATATTTTCCATTATGGTTTATCCATAAAGCTGTTTATTTTTTAAAATGAGTTCAAAAGTGCTCATGTAATGTCCAGATTTTAATAAATTGAAGTGAAATAAAAAATATACATTCGCATAATATTAAAATAAGTTGACATTAACATTTGTTTCTGTTGGTTCCAAGCTAAAACTAAAGAAGTTAAAATTCCCAAATAAAATGTTAGTTTGAGGTATACGAATGCTTACATGTAGTGCTTTAGCAATCAGTTCTCCACCTTCAGGCCCAATGTCATTAAACATAAGGTTTAAGTAAATGAGATTATGTTGTTTCTAAAATAAGGAGAGAAAAGAAGCTATTACATATATATTATTAGAAATCAATAATATGTAAGAGCTGCTTTTTAAGTAAAAGTGTTTACCTCCCAAAAAAAATCTTTATAACCAGGAAATTTCAAGGTCCAGCAAAAGAAAGGGCCATTAAGGGAAAAAATCAACATGATCATTTAAACAAATATAATGGCAATATAAAGAAAAGAACTATATTCATTTTTGATCAATGATTCAAAGTATGGATGTGCTTTATGTACTTAACCATAGTGTATGAGTTTGCAGAAGATGACTCAGGAGGCTCTAGGTACCAGCTCTACCGAGACCAAATACACAAATGCGTTTTTAGTATATTTCAAGTGTTATAAATATGGCACAGAGTCAGGACACTTGACATTTTGCAAAACTAGTGTTTTGTGTGTGTGTGATTAGACTAGGTGATTTCACCGTAAACAGAACTAAGAATATTTTGATGACGATACTTTTGCAGCATTTTTATTTGTGGTTGATGAAGATAACTTGGTTACTTCACTTTTTTTTTTTTTTTTTAATTTTCACTCTGTCCTTACATGTGTGCCATTTCATGGACATGAGAATTTTAAGTTCATTTTATTTTATTATTTATTTATTTATTTATTTATTTTTTTGTTTGTTTGTTTGTTTTGCGGCACGCGGGCCTCTCGCTGT
Source organism: Lipotes vexillifer (assembly GCF_000442215.2). Taxonomy (NCBI): domain Eukaryota; kingdom Metazoa; phylum Chordata; class Mammalia; order Artiodactyla; family Lipotidae; genus Lipotes; species Lipotes vexillifer. Next base: position 5,402,266 of record NW_006770909.1, read on the forward strand.
TGTGGCCTCTCCCATTGCGGAGCACAGGCTCCGGACGCGCAGGCTCAGCGGCCATGGCTCACGGGCCCAGCCGCTCCGCGGCATGTGGGATCCTCCCGGACCGGGGCACGAACCCGCGTCCCCTGCATCGGCAGGCGGACTCTCAACCACTGTGCCACCAGGGAAGCCCCTAAGTTCATTTTAAGCTCATTAGAAGCACTTGTAGCAGATGAGAAAGGAACAAATAGGAAATTAAAAAGCCAATTTAAGGGAAGAATAAAAAATGATATATGCTGCTTTAAACATTTTATTTTAACTGAAAATACAGACATACATACGTATGTGCCAATCTTCTGAGGTTGAAACAAAGCCTTTTCTTTAACGACACCTATTCTGATTGGTGGACCACACTGTCTTTCGTAAATAAAATGCAACCATAAAACAGCATTTCAGCTTGGGTGTCTCCAAAGTGAAGTCTGCAATAAAGGGTTAGCTTAGCAGGCTAGGGATGCTGAAACCCTGCACGTTCCAAAGAAAGGGCTGGTTCTTAACTGGGTCCTGGGAGAAAAAAAAAAAATGAAGCAAGAACATTTTGTAGTAAAATAATACCTGAAGCAGTTCTGTAGCATAGGATGCACCAACATCACTTATGAGGTTATATCTAACATCCAAACCTGAAGAACACAGATGAATAGAAGCTGATATTCCTTCTAGTGAACACTTAAAATCAGGAAAATGAAAGCTGGAAGGAACGATTCTTAAGGAGACATACCATTAATATATGGATTATTCTTTAAAATTCTGCAAAGAATCCAAAAATCTTCACCTGTTACTCTTTCTACTGGCATTAAGTGACAGTTACCAGCAACATTTAATGTGATTCCTGCCAATCTGTTAAAATATAAAAAAGAAATCCAGTAAAGAAATAAAAGTATTTTTCCTTCATGTTTAGTAACATCATGGATAGAATTTACTGGAACCAAGTAGGTACCACAATACAGATTTATATCAAGTAACTTAAAACTACTGAATATTCTACAGTTTTTGCAAAGCACCTTAATATATACATAGTTTAGGGCTTCCCTGGTGGTGCAGTGGTTGAGAGTCCGCCTGCCGATGGAGGGGACACGGGTTCGTGCCCAGGTCCAGAAAGATCCCACATGCCGTGGAGCGGCTGGGACCATGAGCCATGGCCGCTGAGCCTGCGTGTCTGGAGCCTGTATATATATATATATATGCATAGTTTAATTTCTCAACCACAAGAAAACCAAAGTATTCCCACTTGACAGATAATGACATTGAAGACTTCAATGATTTGGATAAGTAAACCCGGCTAACAGGAGTTAAGGACAAATCTGGAACTCAGTAAACTCCACTACCTCCAAGACCTAACTATGTCAATCATCTGTGCTGAATCAAAAAGTATGTCCACGTTATCAAGCATTTCCAAATGGCTTTCAAATCACTCAGTGTTCCAGTATTTTCACACAGATGAATATCAGTGAATGTTACTGATGTAATCAAGTATTTGTCTTCCTTACCCCTTTTCAATTTCTTCATCCACTTCTTGGAGTATATGCAATATAAAAGGTTTAATTTCCTGGGACTTTTCCATACATAGCTCATAATAATATTCCTGTAGACCGCCAATAGGTTCTGCAGCTTTTGAAAAATAAATGCATTACCTTTCATCACATATACATTATCCCAGGAGCTTCCCCCACGCCAAAAAAAAATTAGACTTCTTTCAAAGATACAAATGTGTGCGTATAGAGTTGAGGGCAGGGTGAAGAAAAGGAGATGACATTTAAAATACAGAAAGGGAAGAAAAATAAGAAGGAATGGGAGAGAAGAAAAATGCTGTTTGGAGAACTAGGGCCATAGAAGTACCCACTGAGAGTGGGCAGACACTAACTTCCAAGTGACACAAAGGGACAATTAACCTCTGTTATGTAACAGGCCTGGCAGCTGAGGAAAATGATGTCCAGAGAAATTACGTATTTTGCCTAATATCATACAGATAAATAAAGGCAGAGTACAGAATCATACTGACTCCAAAGTCTCTTCCTACTCTGCTATAATGGGTTAGGGTGACTCAAGGTTGCTTATCATGGCTTCAAACAAAGACAATTTTATCATAGAGTCTAAACTCAAAAGGGATCTGAAAAATCACCAAGTCCAAGAGGCTTCTTGGAGACCCTCTATACAATGCACGTTGATGGCATTTGAATACAGCTCTGTCTGTGTTTCCTAACACCAAGTTGAGGCCTAGCTCACAGAAGCACTTCACCTACCCTGGCCTTCCATGTCCTCTTTCTAAAGGTGATTTTCCCTGTCCAGTCCTTAGTAACGAAGACAGAAACAAAACAGGAGTTAAGAACTTGTTCCTTTGTTATACCTGCACTTTTCCTTAATGGTCTTATTATTTTCGATATTACTTTTTAAAAAATTTTTGTTGGAGTATAGTTGATTTACAATGTTGTGTTGGTTTCAGGTGTACAGCAAAGTGAATCAGTTATACATATACATATATCCACTCTTTTTAAGATTCTTTTCCCATATAGGTCATTACAGAGTACTGAGTAGAGTTCCCTGTGCTATACAGTAGGTCCTTATTAGTTATCCATTTTATATACAGTAATGTGTATATATCAATCCCAGTCTTCCAATTTATCCCTCCTCCCTCCCCTTCGCTATTACTTTAAAAGCATCCTTTTTGAGGCCCAGGCCTTCTTGGGTAGAAGGTATGCTGACACTTTTCTTAGAAGCACACACCGCTGTCTGTATTTTCTGTCCTACCTTTTGGGTATGTCTCTTCAAGAGTCCATGCTCAGAGATATCACTACTCAATCAGCCTGAGGTCTTTAGGATCCAGCTTCTCTAAGTCTCTACATCTCAAAGATCTTATTTGCTGAGTGGATTTCTGCACTATATGAACTAAAGAGTTTGCTAAACAAATATGCAAAACAAGATTTAAGATGAGGAACATCATATTACAAGTGAAAGCAAATAAACTTTTCTTATAGTTTCTTAAAATAAACTTAAAAAAAATAAATTTAGGGGACTTCCCTGGTGGTCCAGTAGTTAGGACTCTGTGCTTTCACCGCACTGCAGTGCAGCCCAAATAAATAAATAAATTTAACCCACACTTATTTCAGATAACTTGGAAATTTCAATATCAAAAAGAAAATAAAGAAAAAAAAAGAAAAGAAAAGAAACATTCATCAGCAATCCCACTACTGAAGAACCACCACAACTGAGATCTGGGGATATTTCTTCCCTATTATTTTTCTTTTTCTATATCCTTTTTTTTCTTCAGTTAACATTGTAAGCAGCTTTCCCATATCATTAGATATTCTCTGAAAATTTTTAGTGTCAGCATAATTTCTGTCTTGTGGACGGATGCACATAAGAAATCTTTCACTTACCAGATATAAAATAGATAAACAAGGACCTACTATATAGCACACGGAATTATATTCAGTATCTTGTAACAGCCTAAAACGGAAAAGAATCTGAAGAAGAATATACCTATATATATACGTATGTGTAACTGAATCACTGTGATGTACACCTGAAACTAACACAACATTGTAAATCAACTAGACTTCAATTAAAAAAATTTTTTTTAAAGAAATCTTTCACTTACTTTAGGAAATTTTCATGTATTTAAATAATACTTTAGCACAATATTTCCCAAATTGTGTTCTGTGGAATACTAATTTACAAGATGATCAAAGATGCTCTAAATAGAATAGGTTTTACTGTCAAATAAGTTTGGGAAATGATAAATTGAACAATGCTAAACAGATTCCTATCTACAACATTTCTCAGGACATTTAAAACTCTCAGGTGATCAAAGATTCCTCAGATTGTTGAGCCTGGCGGGGAGGGAGGTTAAAAGTGCTCCCAGACTTAGGACTTTCGTGACCATGGTTAACATGGAATGCAATCCAAAAAATGCTAGTGTAGCGTCCTCAACAGAAAACAAAGCAAGTAGATCTCAAACGGATTTACTTCCTGGAACTGGGCTCCCACTGGGTTTCTTTCCTCTCTTCTGGTTACTACTTTCCTCGGTATTAAAAATGTTAAACAAAATTTCAGAAATAGAGACCTGATTGAAATAAAGACATGTTTATGTGGGGTTTGTTAGGACTGCAACCCAGGAGACACAGATCCAAGAAGCACTTGAACTGTGTTCCACCAGACTACAAAATGGTGCAGGCTTATAAATGCAAAAAACCCACAAGGTTACATAAATTGTTTGTCAAGAATTAGGATTGGAGCTGGCAAGAAGTAAGGGTGCTTGGTAAGCAAGGATTGGTTAGGAGTCTGAAACAATTACAAAATTGCAAAGGTGGGGGTAATTTGAAACTACAAGGTTGCAACTAGCAGCTGCTAGCAGATTCCGTTTTGAAAACAGCTGGTAGTCTCCTTGAGTCTGATACAGTTTAGAGAAAATTCAAGTTCTCAGTGATGAAGGAATGCATCTGAAATCATATCCACGATGGCCACTTGGCTCCATTTTGTATGCCTGTACCACAGTTACCCCATTTTGATTTTTAAACGATCTTAAGTATGTCATCAAAGAGAAGAGAGGATTGCTCTGAGAATTTCTCTGATGTTCATTCTGCCTGCCCTCAGCTGGCACAACCATATCCAGGACATGCAGACAGACAGACTTATAGGTCATGTTTTTGTGAAGACATGAAGGAATCTTAGATTACAAGCTCAATATAGCTAAAGAAATTTACAAGAATATTTGTATTTAATTACCTGGCCATGGATGTAGGTTATTTTAAAGCTTCAGCTATATCTTTCTGCTACTCCCTCTTTTATTTAAAATTCACCTAAGTATTGTATGTCAGGATTCTATGGCACCAATAATTTATTTCCTATAGTGTATTCATATTAGGAGAAAATAATAAACCAGTGTGCAAAGTGTAAAGCAAAACCTAGGAATAACCAATTACACAAGAAAATGTCAAGACTCTAACCTAGATTTCATTTTTAATCCACACCGGAGTCTTGAATTCCAAATAATTTTTACTTAACAGCCTGTTTAAAAAATTCTAGTTAAGAGCTCATTTTGGAGGTGGTTCCCAATGCCCTCCTATACTGGAACAGCCAAGTACTGGGAAATCCAAGGGTTGAGGGTGTCATACTTGGGTGCCTATCCAGAACGTGTGTGTGTGACGCTGAACAAGTTACTTAAATTCTTCGATCTTAAATTTCCTCTTATGCTAAAAGCAGAGTATATCAATGCTCATCTCATGGTGCTTTGAGGAATACGAAGGCTTCTGGCACAATTCCATATCTACAACACAAGTGTCCAAAATGGAAATGGTGGAGGGAGAGGGCGTTCACACTATACCTAACTTGCTACCAGATAATTCATGAGTGCGGAAATACTTAAAACCGAGCTGGCGTAAAGGTGCAAAGAGCTGTTTCCAGACCCTCTCGCCCACCTGGGCCCTGCTCTCTGGAGACTGCACAAAAAGGGGCCCAAGAAGTATATCCAGACAACCTTCTCAGAGACCGTAAGAGCAAAGCGACACACACACTTTAGTACACTTCAGGACAACCCACCGCGCGAACTGCGTACCCGCCGCGGGAACTTGGGGCTCCGCTCCCGCCTGCGTTTGGGGGCGCCCCGAAGTTCCGGCCACAGCTGGGGTTCCCAGGGGCACCCTCCCGCCAGACCACCTCTGGCCCGAAGTCTGCTCGAAGGAATCGGTCTGGCCCCGACGGCCCTAGCGCGTTTCGTCCGGGCCAGGCCGGCGCCAAAGGACCCCCTATTTCTTACCGCTACCGTCGGCCGCAGCCCACGCCGGAGTAGGGGTCGTAGATGGGGCGGAAGGTGGGGTCCGGGATTCAGGCCTGGCCTCCTGCGGGCAGCGCTGCATGCTCTCTGCATCCCGCGGGCCGCAGCAGCGGCGTTGTCATGACGACCGCGCGCGTGCGCCAGCCGCCCCAGGCAGCCAACGATCTGCGCCGGGAGCAGATCCACCGCGCGACCCTGAGCGCCGGAACCAGCCGGCTGTGGCGACCTTCGCCATTACTCCGTTGGTCCCTGAGGCCTGATTGGGCGGGCAGTGACCGCCGATGCTATGGAGGCTCCTTGGTCACCCCGTCTGGGTCCAGGTCACCTGCCCTGGGTTAAAGACACGCTGAGGGAGGGCACCCTGTCTCCTTTTCAGGTAGAAGTTCTCGAGGTTTAGGGGGCACAGGTGATGGGCTAGGGCCCGGGCATACAAAGACGATTATGACACAGTCCTTTCTTTCCCCAAAGTGTGCACATACCTGCGGAGGCCAGGCGCAAAAGCAGAGTGGCACTAGCACGGATAGGGCGCGGAGGTAAGGGAGCGTAAAGGGGCTTGTCGATCAGTCTTGTGGAGGGGTGGGGGCATCAGGGAGGGCTTCTTGGAAGAGGTATCATCCTGACTGGCCCGGGTGAACCTGCCAGAGGGCAAAACTGCTTTGTGCGTTTCTGGAGATGTGCAGGTTCTTGGGGCTGCCCAGATGAACCCAGACTGTGTATTGGGGGCGAAGGGGGAGCTGTGTGGCAAGCGAGGCCAAATCCACGTGGAGTCCTGTGCATCCTCTGAGAAGCAGAGCTGTTATGGGGCAGGGCGCTGGGAGCTCTCAAATAGGGAACAGCTGATGGAGGATTTGACACGACCTAGGGGAGATGCAGTATGAAGCAGCTCAGGAGAGATCATAAACCATCAGCTAAGACTGGACTTTGGGGAATGAGAAGGAGACAGAACCCAGCGACAGTTACAGGGTAACGTGTCCAGGATTTGGTACTTGGGCCTGGGGGAGAGAAGAAAAGGAAGGAGGGAAGGAAGGCCCTCTCTTTGGGGTTACCATAGATCAAAGAGAAGTGGAAGGCCCCTGTAGAGCAGCGGTCCCCAACCTTTTTGGCACCGGGGACCGGTTTCGTGGAAGACAATTCTTCCACAGACGGGGGTGGAGGGGAGGCATGGTGGGGTGAAAGGGGCGGGGGATGGTTCAGGCGGTAACGTGAGCGATGCGGAGGGCAGATGAAGCTTCGCTCACTCACCGCCACTCACCTCCTGCTGTGCGGCCCGGTTCCTAACAGGCTGCGGACTGGTACCAGTCCATGGCCCCGGGGGTTGGGGACCCCTGCTGTAGAGGACTCTGGAGCCAGTCAGAGACTCCTTGGCCTGAGCAAAGGTGTAAGGAAGATCCTCAAGGTAAAAACAGGCCATTTAGGAAGACAGTTCAAAGGTGAAAAACAAAATGTCTGAGTCCTCTCTCCTTCCCACTACCCCACCAGCCAATTCCAGACCACCGCTCCACTGCCAAGAAATTGTGCCAGGCAAGGCAGAGGTCTCTTGAAACCCTGTGTAGCCCACGGATTTTAAGCATCACTTGTATTTCTTCAGATTACACATGATGATGATAGAAAAGACAATTATATTTTCATTTACCCCACGTGCTACCAACAAAGTTGAGAGGTAGCCTGAAATACTCAAGTGTGAGTGTAGGTGCAATTCAGCACCCGCCCTTCCCTATTCCTCCCTTAAAGGGGAAAGAGAGGTTGAGGATTAATTAATTGCTGCCCCAGGGGAAGGGAAGAATACTCTTCCAAAGGAGCAAGAAGGGCAGAATTAGACTTTTGTTCCAGAGAGTGACTAACAAACAGGGTCAGAACAGAATAAACAGGAAAGAGCTGCTTTAACCAGGCAAACAGCACTTACAGCACTGTTCGCCCCATCTGCCTTAGCAAACCAAAACAGTATTTACACAGAACGACAGCCTGCAATGTCAAAATGCGTATCAAATAGGATGGTCAAAAAGACACCACATGTACAGCTCATTTCCATTAGTACCTTTCTCATCACCCCCAGTGACTTCCAGGTATGGAGGAGGGATGTAGTTTGGGGGAAAAAAAAAAACCTCCCTGATTGGGGGGTAGGGGAGCAGGGGAGAGGGATGCTGAGTGGATTCACTGGGTGCTTATGTGTCAAGAACTAGGAGTAGAGGGCTTCCCTGGTGGCGCAGTGGTTGAGAGTCCACCTGCCGATGCAGGGGACACGGG
>NW_006770909.1:5410389-5427718 GCF_000442215.2 Lipotes vexillifer
AAAAAAAAAAAAAAAAAAAAAAGAACTAGGAGTAGAGGTCTAACTCGAATCTGAACTTTCTAGAAGTCAGAACCAAAGAAAATATGTGAGGATGTCATCGTTCCTTGTCATCCCTCAGTGTCCTCAGGGATTAGTTCCAGGACCCACTCGGATCCCAATATCCGTGGAAGCTCAAGTCCCTTATATAAAACAACATAGTATTTGCATATAACCAATGCACGTCCTCCTGCATCCTTTAAATCACCTCTAGACCACGTATAATACCTAATACAATGTAAATGCTATATAAACAGCTGTAAATACCATGTAAAAGCTATGAAATAGTTGCCAGAGCACAGCAAATTCAAGTTTTGCTTTGTGAAACTTTCTGGATTGTTTTAGTCGAATATTTTTCATCTGAGGTTGGTCAAATCCATGGATGTGGAACCATCAGATACACAGAGGGCTGACTGTATGCGATCCCCATGCTTCAATAAAAGGCTTAGTAGGAAGCCTTAGTAGGTGTATATTTAAGGAAGGCTTAGTAGGTGTATATTTATATAAGTAACTTAATAGACCTGTCTTTGACTATGGTTTTGTAGAAGATCCAGAAATATTTTTCAAATGATTCTTTCTTTTATTGTTATTTTATTTAAAAAGCCAACAGCATGGTGTTTAATTATGACTTAAGAAAGTCAGTCTTGAGGAAACAGATAATATGGTCTAGTAAGTTATTTCCTGATAATATGGAGATAGAACTCAAAGGATCTGGGGAAATTAATATTTAATATATTCATTAGCTATTTTTCCCAACTCTCAGATGGCTCAACTGAGCTGCTAGCAAGCAGAATAAATTCCTGGTTGAATTTTCTGCTGAAGTGCTAATTTCTGGTGGGGTTAATGCATGCATATTGTTTGTGTACTGAATACGGAAAAATTGGTGTTCTGTTATTAAAAATGTTTTGGCCCATGGATAAAAGAAGAGTGAGTTATATGAAGTCTACATTCTTATTTTCTAAAGAGATGAGAAAGTATATCAATGATTAGTAAATGGAACAGTTCCCAATGCCTTCTTCCTCATTCGTTATGCAAGATAACAGTTTGAAAACCCAAATTTTAAAAAAGAAAAAGAAGAAAAAAGTCTTTGTTTATATATTACTAGGTCTATAGTTTGGTGGTATGGGTGCGGGACTGAAAGATATAAACATTCTTGAAATGGATAAAATGCCACTTTGAGTCTATTTAAAAGAAAGAAATCCTGAGAAGCTATTTCAGATCAATAATTTGGCAACAGTAGGGATGGGGGCACACTGCTCAGTACAAGCTAACAATTCTGGCAAAAGAATGTTCCACAAAGTCCTTTTTCATCTTTAGGTCATCGATCAGAGGTTTTCAAAAGGACAGGGTTGCTGGATCCCAGCTTGGTGGAACTCCTCACTCTACAAACCTTTCAAAGATCATTATCAGATAATAGGTTTCCCACCCCTACCCAACCACCCCACACCATTTCTCTTAAAAAAAAAAAATCAAGAGTCTCAATATCCCAGTACTAACTACCATCATTTCCTACTCACAGAACACTTCTAACACCAAATGTGTGGGTTTTGCACAACAAACAATTCTCCAGTTCTCTCCAGACACCAACTAGGTATCCTATAATTTAGTTCTGACACTATCTGAAGTTAGCACAGACCCCACAGATTTAGGGCTCAGTCCCACAAGACTGCTTCCTACTTCGGATAGCAGTCCAAAGTCCTGGGTTGTCACTGGTACTTCTACCGAAGAAGGTTCCCAGACTCCCTTTGCGGATTCAATGATTTGCTTTAATGGTTCACAGAATTCAGGGGAACACTGTACTTACTGACAGAGAGGAAGAAACTTTCATCTCCCCTTCTAGGTTCTTCTGGCTCATCTAAGAATTAAACTGACCTGAGACAGATCAACAGAAGAAAGTCAAACAAAAATTTAATAACATGTATCCGCGGGAGAGACCCAGGAAAACTGAGTAACTCACCAGAATGGCTGTAAACCTGACCTTAAATATCACCTTCAGCTAAAAACAAAAGAGGATATTAGGGGTAGTGGTTTTGGACTTCAAAGGGAAGGAAGGTAATTCATGTGCAGATGGAAAGGCAAATGTGTGGTAAATAAATGTTTGCTGGGCAACCCAGAGCCAATAGGATACAGGATGGACTCTGATCTTTAGGTTCTGCCTAGAGTTTCCCCCAACACATCTACCCCATATTTTGGGCAGACATCTCTGGTGATAGCTCTATTGAGGGAACAGGCCCTCCATCTAAATTTTTTTAGGCAGCTAAGATGAAGTTTAAAGTTTCTTCCTGAAACTTCTCTAGGCAGGAAACACAAGAGACGGAAAAGACCTACAATAACAAACCCAAAACAATTAAGAAAATGGGAATAGGAACATACATATCGATAATTACCTTAAATATAAATGGAATAAATGCTCCAACCAAAAGACATAGACTGGCTGAATGGATACAAAAACAAGACCCATATATATGCTGTCTACAAGAGACCCACCTCAGACCTAGGGACACATACAGACTGAAAGGGAGGGGATGGAAAAAGATATTCCATGCAAATGGAAATCAAAAGAAAGCTGGAGTAGCAATTCTCATATCAGACAAAATAGACTTTAAAATAAAGACTATTACAAGAGGCAAAGAAGGACACTCCATACTGATCAAGGGATCAATCCAAGAAGAAGATACAACAATTGTAAATATTTATGCACCCAATATAGGAGCACCTCAATACGTAAGGCAAATGCTAACAGCCATAAGAGGGGAAATCGACAGTAACACAATAATTGTAGGAGACTTTAACACCCCACTTTCACCAGTGGACAGATCAACCAAACTGAAAATAAATAAGGAAACACAAGCTTTAAATGACACGTTAAACAAGATGGACTTAATTGATATTTATAGGACATTCCATCCAAAAACAACAGAACACACTTTCTTCTCAAGTGTTCATGGAACATTCTCCAGGATAGATCATACCTTGGGTCACAAATCAAGCCTTGGTAAATTTAAGAAAACTGAAATTGTATCAAGTATCTTTTCTGACCACAATGCTATGAGACTAGATATCAATTACAGGAAAAGATCTGTAAAAAATAGAAACACATGGAGGCTAAACAATACACTACTAAATAACCAAGAGATCACTGAAGAAATCAAAGAGGAAATCAAAAAATACCTAGAAAAAAATGACCATGAAAACACAATGGCCCAAAACCTATGGGATGCAGCAAAAGCAGTTCTAAGAGGGAAGTTTATAGCAATACAATCCTATGACAAAAAACAAGAAAAATCTCAAATAAACAACCTAACCTTAAACCTAAAGCAATTAGAGAAAGAAGAACAAAAAACCCCCAAAGTTAGCAGAAGGAAAGAAATCATAAAGATCAGATCAGAAATAAATGAAAAAGAAATGAAGGAAACAATAGCAAAGGTCAATAAAACTAAAAGCTGATTCTTTGAGAAGATAAACAAAATAGATAAACCATTAGCCAGACTCATCAAGAAAAAAAGGGAGAAGACTCAAATCAATAGAATCAGAAATGAAAAAGGAGAAGTAACAACTGACACTGCAGAAATACAAAGGATCATGAGGGATTACTACAAGCAACTCTATGCCAATAAAATGGACAATCTGGAAGAAATGGACAAATTCTTAGAAATGCACAAACTACCAAGACTGAATCAGGAAGAAATAGAAAATATGAACAGACCAATCACAAACACTGAAATTGAAACTGTGATTAAAAATCTTCCAACAAACAAAAGCCCAGGACCAGATGGCTTCACAGGCGAATTCTATCAAACATTTAGAGAAGAGCTAACACCTATCCTTCTCAAACTCTTCCAAAATATAGCAGAGGGAGGAACACTCCCAAACTCATTCTACGAGGCCACCATCACCTTGATACCAAAACCAGACAAGGATGTCACAAAGAAAGAAAACTACAGGCCAATATCACTGATGAACATAGATGCAAAAATCCTCAACAAAATACTAGCAAACAGAATCCAACAGCACATTAAAAGGATCATACACCATGATCAAGTGGGGTTTATTCCAGGAATGCAAGGATTCTTCTCTATATGCAAATCAATCAATGTGATAAACCATATTAACAAATTGAAGGATAAAAACCATATGATCATCTCAATAAATGCAGAAAAAGCTTTTGACAAAATTCAACACCGACTTATGATTAAAAACCCTCCAGAAAGTAGGCATAGAGGGAACTTACCTCAACATAATAAATGCCATATGTGACAAACCCACAGCCAACATCGTTCTCAATGGTGAAAATCTGAAACCATTTCCACAAAGATCAGGAACAAGATGAGGTTGCCCACTCTCACCACTGTTATTTAACATAGTCTTGGAAGGTTTAGGCACAGCAATCAGAGAAGAAAAGGAAATAAAAGGAATCCAAATTGGAAAAGAAGAAGTAAAGCTGTCACTGTTTGCAGATGACATGATACTATACATAGAGAATCCTAAAGATGCTACCAGAAAACTACTAGAGCTAATCAATGGATTTGGTAAAGTAGCAGGATACAAAATTAATGCACAGAAATCTCTGGCATTCCTATACACTAATGATGAAAAATCTGAAAGAGAAATCAAGGAAACACTCCCATTTACCACTGCAACAAAAAGAATAAAATACCTAGGAATAAACCTACCTAAGGAGACAAAAGACCTGTATGCAGAAAACTGTAAGATACTGATGTAAGAAATTAAAGATGATACAAACAGATGGAGAGATACACCATGTTCTTGGGTTTGAAGAATCAACATTGTGAAAATGACTCTACTACCCAAAGCAATCTACAGATTCAATGCAATCCCTATCAAACTACCAATGGCATTTTTCCCAGAACTAGAACAAAAAATTTCACAATTTGTATGGAAATACAAAAGACCCCGAATAGCCAAAGCAATCTTGAGAAAGAAAAACAGAGCTGGAGGAATCAGGCTCCCCAGTTTCAGAGTATACTACAAAGCTACAGTAATCAAGACTGGCACAAGTATGGTACTGGGACAAAAACAGAAATATAGGTCAACGGAACAGGATAGAAAGCCCAGAGATAAACCCACACACCTATGGTCACCTTATCTTTGATAAAGGAGGCAAGAATATACAATGGAGAAAAGACAGCCTCTTCAATAAGTGGTGCTGGGAAAACTGGACCGCTATATGTAAAAGAATGAAATTAGAACACGCCTTAACACCATACACAAAAATAAACTCAAAATGGATTAAAGACCTAAATGTAAGGCCAGACACTATAAAACCCTTAAAGGAAAACATAGGCAGAACACTCTATGACTTAAATCACAGCAAGGTCCTTTTTGACCCACCTCCTAGAGAAATGGAAATAAAAGCAAAAATAAACAAATGGGACCTAATGAAACTTAAAAGGTTTTGCACAACAAAGGAAACCATAAACAAGATGAAAAGACAGCCCTCAGAATGGGAGAAAATATTTGCAAATGAAGCAACTGACAAAGGATTAATCTCCAAAATATACAAGCAGCTCATGCAGCTCAATATCAAAAAAACTACCCAATCCAAAAATGGGCAGAAGACCTAAATAGCTATTTCTCCAAAAAGATATACAGATTGCCAGCAAACACGTGAAAGGATGCTCAACATCACTAATCCTTAGAGAAATGCAAATCAAAACTACAATGAGGTATCACCTCACACCAGTCAGAATGGCCATCATCAAAAAATCTACAAACCATAAATGCTGGAGAGGGTGTGGAGAAAAGGGAACCCTCCTACACTGTTGGTGGGAATGTAAATTGATACAGTCACTATGGAGAACAGTATGGAGGTTCCTTAAAAAACTAAAAATAGAACTACCATATGACCCAGCAATCCCACTACTGGGCATATACCCTGAGAAAACCATAATTCATAAAGAATCATGTACCACAATGTTCACTGCAGCACTATTTACAATAGCCAGGACATGGAAACAACCTAAGTGCACATCGACAGATGAATGGATAAAGAAGATGTGGCACATATATACAATGGAATATTACTCAGCCATAGAAAGAGGTGGATGGACCTAGAATCTGTCATACAGAGTGAAGTAAGTCAGAAAGAGAAAAACAAATATCGTATGCTAACACATATATACAGAATCTAAAAAAACAAACAAAAAAAATGGTTCTGATGAACCCAGGGGCAGGGCAGGAGTAAAGACACAGATGCAGAGAATGGATTTGAAGACATGGGAAGGGGGAAGGGTAAGGTATGACAAAGTGAGAGAGTGGCATGGACATATGTACACTACCAAATGTAAAACAGATGGCTAGTGGGAAGCAACCGCATAGCACAGGGAGATCAGCTCCGTGCTCTGTGACCGCCTAGAGGGGTGGGATTGGTGGTGGGGAGAGTGAGAGGGAGATGCAAGAAGGAGGAGATACGGGGATATATGTATATGTGTAGCTGATTCACTTTGTTATACAGCAGAAACTAACCCAACAGTGTAAAGCAATTATACTCCAATAAAGATGTTAAAAATTTTTTTTTCTTTTTGAGTTTTTTTGGGCCTTGTTTTCACCTTGAAATAATCTGTACACTAAAGAGATATTTTAGGATGGCAAGTTTTGCTTCCCTACATTACTATTACCAGTTTATTTTAAAGGATACAACTCAGGAACAACCAAATGGAAGAGATGTGTAGGGCAGTGTATGGGGAAGTGATGCAGAGCTTCTGTGCCCTCTCCAGGCACACCACCCTCCAGTACTCGATGTGTTCACCAACTCAGAAGCTCCCTAAACCAAAGATGCTTTTTATGGAGGTTCCATTACAGAAACATGATTGATTAAATCATTGGCCATTGGTGATTTAATTCAATCTACAGCCCCTCTCCCCTTCTCTAAGGTTGGGGGCTGAGGCTGAAAGTTCCACCCCTCTAAACATGTGTTCTTTCCTCTTGGCAACCAGCCTCCATCCTGAAGCTGTCTGGGACCGCAACTAGAGTCACCTGATTTGTATAAACTCAAGTGTGGTTGAAAGGGGCTTATTATGAATAGCAAGAGATGCTCCATTACTCTATTCTCACTCCGATTACTCAGAAAATTCCAAGGGTTTTAGAAGTTCTTGTGTCAAGAACTTGGGGAAAAAGACCAAGACCATATATTTCTCATTATATCATAGTATCACACCCAGAGAATCTGCCTTTATTATTAGCTGAGCCATGTAGATTCTCCCTTGCCCCTGCCCAAAATCTAAAGTTACTTGCTTATAGAAAGTTGTCCACTCAAGTCGGAAGTTTATATGGAACTTCATCTCAGTATTACTTGAGAGGAGACTTAAAATTTTTTCAAAGGATATTATAGTTTCCCAGAAATTTTTATCAAGGCAAGGGGTGGTGTTACCATTACACGATTCTCCAGTCCTAGGTTAATTAAGGTTACTTTTAGCTTGTCTGTGTTAGAGAGAGAAGATCTCCCAGGTGAAGTTTTAAGTAAAATCTTGAAATTATTTTAACTAGAAATGGTTATTTTTGCTATCAGAGAGAGCCACACGTCATATTAACCTCCGGACGCTAATCTTACTTATCCAGTTTGTGTGTAATTAGACTTGGAGACAGAAGTATCAACACTTGATGTAAACTTGAGTTATTTTCTTAAATGGTTTTCGTGGTCATTAAATTACACAAAGAAGGGCTATTTATTAAACTCTCCAAACCCTCACTCCTTGAAATGAAGATGCAACAGTAATTCCACTCTGAAACTTCTCAATAATACTGGGTTGTAATAAGTTAATTTGACCGTATTCAGAAAGTAATCCCTAGGAAAAAATAGCCAATAAAGAATCAGTCTTCCCCATTCTTATTTACTGGCAGCTGTTGCAAATCCTGCCTTTAGAACCTCCTTTTATTAAGTCCACTAAGCATATACAATATAAATAGCTTTCAGAGGGCTAGCAACTCGATTCCAAACACATATGGGGTATGATTAATGTGAGATAATACACACATTCAAGACCTTCTAGAAAGGTCTCATCACGGAGCAGGATGAATGTTCAGAGAAATAAGTTCTTTTATGTGTCTGGAAGCCCAGATGTACTCGTGCGAACCCTAATGAGAGTGGCCAGTGCACACAAATTTCCCCCAGATGACTGTGGAGGAAGACTGGAAAAGGAAAATCAAGCCTGAAACTTCACACCCAAGAGGAAAGATTTTAATTAAAACCAGGCTTCTCACGAACAAATGATGTTAAAAACCTAGGTGAACAGGTGAGGTTAAGTCAAATGCTCTGCTCCTGCTTCCTACTATGTCCCGAGAAGAGCCCTTTTAGTTATTTACTTTCTTTACCTGTGAAACAGGGGTTGTAATGGTGCCTCCTTAGAGTTCTTGTGAGGATTAAATTGGTTAAGTAAAACCTAGAGCACATAACTAAGTGTCCTTGGTGTTCTCTATTTCTATTTTGTTTATATTATCACCTCAGTCTGGATACTGTTGATTGCCTAGGAGCTGTCAGCGTTGTCAGTCATCTGTATTTAGGAAATGAGATTTTATCCTACAGGACTGAACAGTATTAGATAAGGACAAAGATGTTGGAGACAACTAGTTCTAGACATAATTTAAACCATGATACATCTTCTCCGGTACTTTTTTTTTTTTTTTTTGGCCACGCAGCTTGCGGGATTCCCCAACCAGGGATCGAACCCGGGCCCATGGCAGTGAAAGCACTTAGGCCTAACCACTGGACCACCAGGGAATCCCCCATCTTCTCCTTTCTTTAAATAACAGAGGACAACACCATCCCAGAGCTCTTTTTGAGGCTAGGCATATAGCAACGAGGTCTGAACCACATGCTGCTATGCTTCAAGAAGCAATAATATTAAGTGTGGGGCTCCATCTTGTCTGGGCCTCTGTCCTGGATGGGAGGCCTAGTCCTCCAGCAGGAAAGCCACCACCCAAAAAGGCAAGTCAGGGATGCCACAATCAACCTGGCCACGATCATGTCATAGTCTTCCCTGCCTTCCCCCTAAGGCTGTGCATGTGCGTGCGTGTTAATAACCAAGGGCTTAGTCTTCTGCAATACAAAATTAACATCTTAGATTTGTAAGATCTGTCAATCTAGGGCTTCCCTGGTGGCGCAGTGGTTGAGAGTCCGCCTGCCGATGCTGGGGACACGGGTTCGTGCCCCGGTCCGGGAAGATCCCACATGCAGCGGAGTGGCTGGGCCCGTGAGCCATGGCCGCTGAGCCTGCGCATCCGGAGCCTGTGCTCCGCAGAGGGAGAGGCCACAACAGTGAGAGGCCCGCGTACCCCCAAAAAAAAAAAAAAAAAAAAAAAGATCTGTCAATCTAGTAGTGTAAATCTGCCACTTTTGTTATTATTCAAGATTGTCTTTTGCAATTCTAAGTCTTTTGCGTTTTCATATAAGTTTAAAAAATCAGCATATGAACTTCTACCAAAAAGAAAAAAGAAAGCTTGCTGAGAGTTTGATTGAGATTGCACTGAAACAACAGATCGATTTGGGGACTACTGACATCTTACCATTGAGAGTTCTAACCCATGGACATGATCTATCTGTCCCTTTAATTTCTGGGTTGCAACTTTAATTCATTTCCGTTCACTGCAATTTCAAATGTCTTACTTAGGGATTGAAATGCTTCCCCCCAGCCAGGCTTAGGGATCAAAGACCATGAGACAAGAGCATCTCTCTCTACTTTTTCATCCCACCTGCAACTTTCCCTAAGGCCACGAAGTCAGCCCCAGTCAATTAGGGGTGAACTAGATGGTGGGGAGAGCTGGCTCTGCATTCAGCTCCCGATGCTACCAACGAGGTTCATTTGCCTGAGAACACAGCAAGCCAAACACTGAGATGTGGAAGTTTGCAGCGGAGAAAGGGTTTATTCACAAAGCAGCCAAGCGAGGAGACAAAAGAACAAATCACAAATCCACCTCCCCAAAGACAAGGGGCTTAGGATATTTATGAGATAAAGAAGCACGGTGGCCTGAGGTGTGGGGAGCATGGGGAAAGGTGACTGGAGATAAGAAAAAAGTGAGGTAATCATCGTTCTGCACAGGCACAACTAAGTTACATAATTCTTCATGGGACGCATGTTCAGAATATGGTGACATTAGCATCCTCTGAGGGTGGAGTTTTTGACCCTTTGATGGCAAATGGTCACCGATCAGACACTCGTGCATGCCCAGTTGCAGGGTCAGTAGTCCCAACCAGTCTTAACTGGCTGGAGAGCCAACTGGACCATAGCTGATTCCAAGTTCCTGAAAAACAAATTGGGCAAACACCTTACAACTCCTACGTCAGAGATACTATCTATAGGGGTGGTGAATGGGTCTTGTATTGTTTAGGCTATGCGATGCTTGCAGGATACGCAAGTTTTTGTAAAAACAATTAAAGCGAGCTTGATCAGTGAAGACAAGTTACAGTTTATTATTTATTAAGCAAGTTATAGTTTAATGGATCTGACTGATGGCTACCCTCGGTTTCACAGATTATAATCCACTGTGCCTGTTCACACATCGCTGTTAAAAGTTCAGTCGGTTTTCCCTTGTCCCAGAAGTTCCTTTGCCTATGCCTACGGCAAGCTTGCTTCTCCACCCGCCAGTCCCCAAACTTGAAAATGCCACGGGGCATGAAAGTGCCCACTAGTCTCTCCTTATTTAGGAAGGGCTAGTCCATCTGTAGAATTTAATTCTACTGGCCTTCTTTTTTTTTTTTTTTTTTTTTTTTGCGGAGCACAGGGTCCAGATGCGCAGGCTCAGCAGCCATGGCTCACGGGCCCAGACGCTCCGCGGCATGTGGGATCTTCCCGGACCGGGGCACGAACCCGTGTCCACTGCATTGGCAGGCGGACTCTCAACCACTGCGCCACCAGGGAAGCCCTCTACTGGCCTTCTTTACAGCCACAACTCTCTGGGGGATTTAAGGAAAAATGTAATTTTTGTTTCGTTTTTTGGCCACGCAGCTTGTGGGATCTCAGTTCCCTGACCAGGGACTGAACCCAGGTCACGGCAGTGAAAGCCCAGAATCCTAACCACTAAGCCACCAGGGAACTCCCCAAAATGCAATAATTTAAAGTACTATTTTTTTCCTAATGTTTTCTCGGTGTTTATGGTAAGATCAATGATCTTCTGCAACCTTCCACATACAACCTGAAAACAGAATCAAAAGAGGCATTTCTAAAAATTGAAATTAGACAATCCTTCTTTTAAAATATGAGTCAACCCGTTAGGAGAAAGAGGGGTACTCTCCCAACAGGAAACACAAAAACCTACATTTTATGTTGTGTCGTAGTGAGCACTCAATTTAATCAACTAAATTTTATTTCTCTTAAGGATACCAAATCTGGTGGCAAGTAAACTGATATTTTTTTGTTTCTTTTCACAATATTTCAGATTTTGAATATTTGAACCTTCCATCAGAATAATGTCAAATGACAGCACAAAATCAGAACATTCATCTAGGATTCATCAGAAAAATGATCCACAACAGGTCTCTGATAGAACATTTTTCATTGACGCTTCTAATCAGAGCTTGCTTACCATTCCAGCGGAGATTTTAGGCTTACGAGAATTAGAGGAAGTGCATCTGGAAAACAACCAGATTGCAGAAATCCCCAAGGATATTCAGCATTTAAGGAACGTCAGGATCCTCTACCTGAACAAGAACAAGCTGGAGAATCTGTGCCCCGAGCTGGGGAAGCTGAGCAACCTGGAGGGCCTGGACCTGAGCGACAACCCGCTCCTGGCCTCGTCCCTTCGGGTCCTCGGCGGCATCCGCAAGTTGCGTGAGCTCCGCCTCTACCGCACGGACCTGGCGGAGATCCCCATCCTGGTCTGTAAACACCTTCACCACCTCGAGCTGCTCGGACTGGCAGGAAACCACCTGAAATCTCTGCCCAAGGAAATGGTGAACCAGACCAAACTGAGGGAGATCCACCTGAAACAAAACCTATTTGAAGTTTTCCCTCTGGAGCTGTGTGGTCTCTTCAACCTGGAGATCATCGACCTGGATGAGAACAAGCTAAGTGTCATCCCGGAAGAGATTGGGAACCTGACGAAGCTGAAGGAGTTCTACGTGGCCTACAACAGCCTGCCTGTTCTCCCAGAGTCGCTGTGTCAGTGCTCCAAGCTGTCGGTGCTGGATTTATCCCACAATCGCCTCCACTCCATCCCGCACACCCTGGCCGAGCTCTCGCAGGTGACGGAGATTGGGCTGAGCGGGAACCACCTAGAGAAGGTGCCGCACCTCCTTTGCAGGTGGACCTCGCTGCACCTGCTCTACCTGCACAACACCGGCCTGCGGGTGCTGCGCCGCCCCTTCCGACGCCTGGTTAACCTGCGCTTCCTCGATCTCAGCCAGAACTATCTGGAACGCTGTCCGTTGCAGATCTGTGAGCTACAGAACCTGGAAATCCTGGCGCTGGATGATAATAAAATATGCCAGGTACCGATCCCCTTCCTGGCTGTCACTATGAGTTAAAAAGCTATTAAGACACAGAGTTGGGCCTTTTTTCCTACAAGAAAATAGGTATTTCTGTAACATAATCAGTAGGGTGATTGTGTCACATATTTTAAGAGTGAGATTTTTCCATGTGTTTCCAGAGGGCCAGAAAGAGGCCAATAGGTGGATGTATTAGTGACACAGATTTTGGCTTGACAG
The DNA here is from genome assembly GCF_000442215.2 of Lipotes vexillifer. Lineage (NCBI taxonomy): Eukaryota > Metazoa > Chordata > Mammalia > Artiodactyla > Lipotidae > Lipotes > Lipotes vexillifer. The sequence continues at coordinate 5,423,084 of NW_006770909.1, forward strand.
GAGAAGGGAATTTGATAAGTAGCGGTCTTCAGCCAATGAGCTTTTCATCCCAGGAGGTGGTGTTTAAATATGAGCTGGATGGCTAGCTATGGAACATATTCAACCACCATATTAGAGGGTTAGAATAGAGATACCTTTTTGAGGCCTTCCAACTCTGAAAGTCTGGGAGTGGGAGTCTGTGAAATGCCTGCCTAATAGCAGGACAGATAGCCTTAGGATTCACTGGAGGGCAGAAGATATAATTGTAATTCATTGTTTCCTTCCAACTGAGATTTTAACTAAAGTTTCAGAATTGCTGAGCTAAAGCCTTTAAGGGTGAGAGGTCATGTCACTAAATTGATCAGTTCCAATAACAGAATTAATTATGAATATTATAGTTGCAATATTACACTAATAAGCTTAGTACTTTTTCTTTCAGTAGTGTCAAGCATTTGATACACTACAGCTTAAAAATTTGCAATAAAGTAGGTTAAAAATTGCTCTAATTTTATCCAGTGCATAAAAGTAAAGAGCAGAGAGGCTAGGGGAAAGGTAGAACTCCAGACTTTATATATCTATGAGTATAAATACTATATATACAAACATATGGGCTAACTTTTCATCAGTAGGAGATGCTAAATTGCTCTACTTATTTTTTAAACATTCTGCCTCAAAACTAAAAGCCCAATTTATTTTCTTACTGTTAAAAATAATCTTGACCTGAAACTTATCTTTTTGGAATACTTCCAGTTACCGTCAGACTTTGGTTTACTTTCAAAACTGAAGATTCTTGGACTAACTGGAAATCAGTTTCCTTCCTTTCCAGAAGAAATCCTTTCTTTAGAGTCTTTAGAGAAATTATACATTGGCCAAGATCAGGGAGCCAAGCTTACCCATATGCCAGAATGCATTAGGAAACTACAGGTAAGCCTCCCCAAACGAGCAGGCAAAAAATTATATGCCCTGATTCCTTAAATTCGCTGATATTGAGAAGACATGGTGTTGTTCTCACAGGTTGCATGTAGAATCATCCATACAAGATTCCTAGCTCCCAGCAAGCAGTCACTGTTACACTTTGAGGCTTCCACTGTCTTCCTGAACAGCCCCGGGATCCATACTCCAAGAACATTTTATTGTAATTGCTCTTGGGTATGTCAAGCCATACTTGTTTCTACTGTGTGCTTTGGCATGTTTTATTTGCAGAAACTGAGCCATACCACTTTGCAATTAATTTCCACTTTTAAAAAATATTCCCTGAAAATTATACTATTTTGAAGTTAAGGTATCATACAGATGACATGGCTGGGAGTCTGCATTTTGGATGGGACAGTCTGATTTCCCTCCTTGCATGGTGGAAGGCATATCATGGTGTACTTAACTATTGCACCAGGTTCATGCTGAAGATGGGTCCACAGCATTATGCTAAATCCTAGCAAAGCAACAAGATGACATCATTCAAAGACCAGTGTGTCTTTATGTATGTGTACTTTAAAGATTTTTTTTTCATGTTCCTGGTGCTACACTTTAATAATGATAAAGTAGGTGTAAGCCACTACATAACTCCCAGTCCTGGAACTGAGCAATGGCATGTACAGAACAGGTACGTCTCACCTATTCCTAATTCTCTATTCCTTTGCCCTGTGTTCATAGAACTCCTTTGGTCAGCTTGCTCCTTGTACATGTCACGCCACACCCTCCAAAATCTTAGGGTGAAATGCAAACATTAAAATCTTGCCCAGTGAATCTGAAAATAGTTAACCTATCCTCTGTACCTTTTGGCTACATCCGCTTGGGCAATGTTGGATTGATGTTTGTGGCAATTGCAGTTCTGTAGCAACTGCCACAGAGAATTAGCTGTTGAAAGGGAGCAAATGATATTTGTAGTTAAATGATCCAAACTGTTTTTCCATAAAGTTCTTGTGAAACAAATAAACACTAGATTCCCACGTTCTCTTTTCCCTGCATATGTGAGAACTGCAATTGATGGCTTAACTCAAAAATAATTGTAGTTTTTGATGATGATTCTTTAAATGTGTTTTTCCCTTTACCCCAATGCATAATATCCCCATTGAAAGAACATGGAGGGAATTCCCTGGTGGTCCAGTGGGTAAGACTACATGCTCCCAATGCAGGGATCCCAGGTTTGATCCCTGGTCGGGGAACTAGATCCTGCATGCATGCTGAAACTAGGAGTCCATGTGCAGCAACTAAGACCCAGAACAGCCTAAGTAAATAAATATTAAAAGAAAAAAAAGAAAGAACATGGGAACTCACAGGTGATTCTGGTTACCATAATTCTTTTATCAATGTAAGGATCATTATGGTATACTCTCATGTTATTTCAGAGTCTTAAAGAGCTGTATGTAGAGAACAATTATCTCGAGTACCTGCCTGTATCCTTGGGATCAATGCCCAACTTGGAAATTCTTGATTGCCGCTGCAATCTGATTAAGCAACTTCCAGATGCCATTTGCCAAGCACAAGGTGAGGAATCTTTGTAGGTCCACAGCCCAGTGGAGTTTGAGGCCAGCATTTCCTGTGATTGAAGGCTTCCTTGCCCTACTAAAGATCAATCTCAGTGATGAGAGCTTAGACCTACCCCATCATCTCCTTGCAGAGCTTCCTAGTGGTGTGGGGAAGGCCAGGTGCCAGGTTAGTACAGCTAAGAGCCTCACAAAGCCAATTAGATTGTTTGTTAAGAATTGAAAAGAAAATAGCAACTGCTAAGAAAGTTAGCATTCATCCATATAGTCATTATGCCATGAACAAGAATTTACTGAATACCTACTATCTGCCAGAATTTGGAGTTGGGGGTCCTGTATTAAATTTGCATTAGGTCAATAAGTCACTTGAATAAAAGGAAAAGGATTGACCCAGAGTAATGACATTAGCAAGGGGGGACTTTTGGAGCTACATGATTGACATGAAAAATCATACATGATTCATATTTGAACATGCAAACATTTTCCACTAGGCTAAACCACTATTTGTAAATCCATCCATTCACTGAACAGGCTTTTGCTGAGATCCTACTGGAACCAAATAAAACCTTTTTCTTTGCCATAATGTGCTGAATCTTCAGGTTTATAGATGTGTTTTCAAGCTATGACTTATTCTTTAATGAAAGGAGGATGAAGGAATATGAGTGGAAGCTGTTGCCTACCCATACCCATAGGACATAATTCAAAGATTAGTGGCAGGGATGGGTATGAGGTACTCCTTAGTCATGCTCCTGACAATGCATTTTTAGCCTCTCTTTGATCCCTGGGGGAATGGAACGTTCTCAACATTTTTTAGTATTTACTATTTTCCTGTCTCTAACACTGATTTACACTGGCTCCAACAACTCTGAGTTGTTATAAAAAAGAGAACTTGGTTTGCCTCATTAAATGTGCCGTCTTTTGTTACATGGCATAGGAGGAAACAAACATTTCAAAGTGATTGGACTAAAGAATGCATGCTTTAATTTTGTTTGTTTTTAAGACAGATTCATTATTTTAAAACAATCATTTCAGCTTTGAAAGAATTACGGCTCGAGGACAACTTGATCACCCATCTTCCAGAGAATTTGGATAGTCTAGTGAATCTAAAAGTTCTGACACTGATGGGCAATCCCATGGAAGAGCCCCCAATGTTAGTGTGTGCCGAAGGCGCTGAGGCTGTATGGGCATACCTTAAAGAAAGAAAAAATATGAAGACAATGGCAACAAAGGTAAAATCAGCAAACATTTTGTATAACATATTCACAGTTGCTTGGAGTGGGATTCGTGTTAAACTATAGATTTATGAGGCTGCTCTTTACACATCTATACCTTGAGAATAGAGTTTCTTATTTACTTTTATATCCCCAGGGCTAAGCGAGAGAGTTTTTAACATCATCCTAGCATTTTTTGTCTTTTCTGTTCCTTTTCTCTGTGTCAGATGAGAAGCCGACAAATAGGCAAAAGAAACCCAAACTTCAAATTCCCAAACTATCTAAAACTGTTGGACTATTCACTGGAGTGAAAAGCTTATGTTAACAAAGTCAGTAAGTGGAGGCTGAAAAATTAGAAATGAAAGCATTTATGGATCAGAGGTCTAGAGACCAGAGTTCTGCTCTGCCCCTTAGCATCAAAGGGCTAAGAGCCTTGTCACTCTCTTCCTTGCCCACCAAGCCCATGGAAACATAAGGATATCCCAGACAGCCCAGGAACGTGTCCACTTCAGTCAGTATTCAGTATTCTTCATTCAACTGGTCCAACCCCCCATCATCTCACACCCAGTTGACTGCATTAGCCCTCCAACTACTGTCCCTAATTCCTCACCTGCTTCCCCTGTGATACATCTTCCACTCAGCAGTCAGACCTACGCTGTTAAAACCTAGGTCAGATCTTGCCATGCCTCTGCTGAAGTGGACAACTCTCCATTTTACCTGAAATAAGAGTTAGTCTTTGGTCTGTAAGACCCTTTATCAATGGCCCTCAATCATATCAGACCTAACATCCTCCCTTTCCTGGTAAATATTGTGTGACACCTCCTTTACACTTCTGAAATTAAACTCATAGATAATATAAGCTACCACAAACATAATTTTAATAAATCAAAATAATGCCCAAGCTGCAACATAAAGGAAAAAAGTTTATATTAAAATATTAATTTTTTTTTTTTTTTTTTTTT
>NW_006770909.1:5427827-5433341 GCF_000442215.2 Lipotes vexillifer
TGTGGAGCACAGGCTCCGGGTGCGCAGGCTCAGCGGCCATGGCTCACGGGCCCAGCCGCTCCGCGGCATGTGGGATCTTCCCGGACCAGGACACGAACCCTGCATCGGCAGGCGGACTCTCAACCACTGCGCCACCAGGGAAGCCCAAAATATTAATTTTAATATGTATATACTCAGGAATGACTACACTGGAAGAATGAAAATAATATTTGGGGGGTACTTCTTAAAAGCATTTTGAAAAGCCATGCACCCTCTTGCACATTTTAAAATTGATGTTTAACCTTTTTTGCCACTAAGTTTAAATCACTGCAAAGGATTTGCTTTCCAGTGAATTTTACATACTGACATCTTAAAATAGAGTTGTTAGATCAGTATTTTAAATGTATCCAGTGGAATCTAAGTACCATTATGATTTGATATGTCAGTAAGCATCAGTTTACAAAATACTTAAACAAGTTCTTATCTTACATGCAAAAATTTTATGTCATTTCTTTTTCTTCTTGAACATGTATTTCCATTCCACTTTCCCCTCAGAATTAACCTTGAGCCTTAGTGCAATTACTAGTAGTATAAAATTGACCAAAACAATATAAAATCTATTATAAATTTTGATATTTAATTATTTGACTTACAGGAGTTTTGGAAAGACTTTTTCACATAGGTTATATATCCTTGCATAAATATTAATTATTGCTAGAATGAGATAAAGTTTGGCATCAGTTCCATTCCTATTTTTTATTTTACAGATGAGAAACCTCGTTTAAATTCTTAAGTTGACAAGAATGGAAAAAGTTTTCTTTTTGCCTATGTTGTTTTGTTTTAAGTGACAGGGCCTCACATATCTCTGAACTTCTTCCAGATATATCCCAAAAAATAGGTAGCAGGCTCTAAGCTGACGAATTAACTTCACTTTTCTTGAAGGCAAAGAGCCGGAAACCACCTGACTTATAAAAGGATTGGTTACCCAGTCTTTAGAGCCAACATCAATATTATTATTTTTTTAATACATTTATTTATTTTTGGCTGCGTTGGGTCTTCGTTGCTACGTGCAGGCTTTTCTCTAGTTGCGGCGAGCGGGGGCTACTCTTCGTCCCGGTAGGTGGGCTTCTCATTGCAGTGGCTTCTCTTGTTGAGGAGCACAGGCTCTAGGTGCACAGGCTTCAGTAGTTGCAGCACATGGGCTCAGCTGTTGTGGCTCGCGGGCTTAGAGCACAGGTTCAGTAGTTGTGGTTCACGGGCTTAGTTGCTTCGTCGCATGTGGGATCTTGCCAGACCAGGGCTCGAACCTGTGTCCCCTGCATTGGCAGGCGGATTCTTAACCACTGTGCCACCAGGGAAGTCCTGCTATTTTTAATTATCTCTTTTTTGTTGTCCCAGAGGTTTTTGGAGTCCAGGGCACCCCCCCCCCCGGTCAGATTCAGGTAGATGAGAGGCTGCCAGAGGGGCAGTTGTGAAGGGGCGGCTACGACTAGAGGATCAGCAGTTGTGTTCCTTGGCAGATACATTTCAGAGAGGGGTACGGATCGAAGTTGAAGCTCTGGAAATGAGTTGCTTCCAACCTATCTAAGCCTGCACACTCTTGGAAAGTCTCTGTGGACCAGGGTGCATGTCATAGAATAGAGGTCTGTTAAATCTTAACACACAAAAAGCCTCGTAAATTTCCAGAATCCCCCTCCTGGGCAATACTGTTCCCCTGAAAAATCACCACCTTAACTGATCTGCTGTTTCCACTCTGCATCTCATCCTTCCCATTTTCACTTTACTTCAGTCACAAATGGGGTCCTTGGTGTTTTTTTCAAGGCCCATGTGTGCTCCTGCTTCAGAGCATTAACACTGGCTCCTGCCTCTGCCCAGAGGTGCTTTCCCCAGATGTGGACAAGGCCGGCCCTCACTTAGTTCAGCCTCTGCTCAAATACCCACATATCTTCCCTTCATCCACCTTATATAAAACAGCATACCTCCATCCGCCTCATTCATTCATTCATTCAACAAATATTTACTGAGCTGCTACTATGTACCAGGCACTGGAAATACATTCACTGAACAAAATGGACAAATATTTCTATCCTCATATTGCTTAAAGTCTAGTGTGACAGAAATAAGAACATGAAATATAAAACATAAAATTGTGTACTATGTTAGAAAGTGATTAACTGGTATTGGAAAAAGTCTCAAGCTAAGGGGAACTGAGATTGCCAGAAGTAGTGTGTGTGTGAGTGTGTGTTATAGGGGTTTCAAAAAAATTTTTTTTTGGTCCAAACATTTATTTAGGCAGGAAAACCTGGCAGAGTTCAGACTGCTGTTCCATCCTACTGGACTACTAAATTAGCCACTTACTATATTTAATCTCTGTTCTTTCATCTGATCTTACTTCAGTTAGCTTTTTTTTTTTTTAATTTTTATTTTATATTGGAGCATAGTTGATTAACAATGTTGTGTTAGTTTCGGGTCTACAGCAAAGTGATTCAGTTATACATATACATGTATCTGTTCTTTTTCAAATTCTTTTCCCATTTAGGTTATTACAGAATATTGAGCAGAGTTCCCTGTGCTATACAGTAGGTCCTTGTTGGTTATCCATTTTAAATATAGTAGTGTGTACATATCAATACCAAGCTCCCAGTCTATCCCTCCCCTGCCACCCTTCCCCCCCGGTAACCATAAATGTGTGTGTTTTTTTTAAAGGATTATTTTTATAAATTTATTTATTTATTTATTTATGGCTGTGTTGGGTCCCCGTTTCTGTGCAAGGGCTTTCTCTAGTTGTGGCGAGCAGGGGCCACTCTTCATTGCGGTGCGCGGGCCTCTCACTATCGTGGCCTCTCTTGTTGCAAAGCACAGGCTCCAGACGCGCAGGCTCAGTAGTTGTGGCTCATGGGCCCAGTTGCTCTGCGGCACGTGGGATCTTCCCAGACCAGGGCTCGAACGCATGTCCCCTGCATTGGCAGGCAGATGCTCAACCACTGCGCCACCAGGGAAGCCCCATAAATTTGTTTTCTAAGTCTGTGGGTCTCTTTCTGTTTTGTAAATAAGTTCATTTGTATCTTTTGGTTTTTTTTAGATTTATAGAGGTTTCAATTTAATAAGATGGTCAGGGTAGGCCTCATTGGGAAAATGACTGTCTTAGCTCAGGCAACCATTACAATATATCATAGCTTGCGTGGCTTGAACAACAGAAACTTATTTTCTCACAGTTCTGGAGGCTAGAAGTCCAGGATGGTCCATGGTGCCAGCATGGTCAGTTTCTGGTGAGAGCTCCCTTCCTGCCTTGCAGACGGCTGCCTTCTCACCGTGTCCTCACATGACAGAGAAAGAGCAAGCTTTCTGATGTCTCTTCTTATAAGAGCACTGATTCCATCATGAGAGCCTCACCCTCATGACCTCATCTAACCTCATTACCTTCTAAGGCCCAATCTCCAAATACCACTACATTGGGCATTAAGGCTTTTCAACATACGAATTGCGGAAGCAGGGGACACAATTCCGTCCATAGCAATGACAACTGAGCAAATTCTTGAAGAAGTGGAGGGGTGAACCATCTGAATATTAGGAAGAGTGTTCCAGGCAGAGGAAGCAGTAGATGCAAAGGCCCTGAGCTGGAGCAGTGCCTGCGTGTGTCTGCATTGCTGGAGCAAGTGAGCAAGGGGGAGACAGTTAAGAGATCAGGAGGGAGGGGCAGATTGGATAGGGCTTTGTAAGCCATTGCAAGGCCCTGAGTTTTGGGGGGGGGAGTGTTGTTTGTTTGTTTGTTTTTGTTTAAGACGTGGATTTATTTAGAGAGATACACATTCCATAGACAGAATGCCATCCATCTCAAAAGGTGAAAATGGCCTTGGGAGAAACACACTCCACAGACAGAGTGTGAGCCATCTCAGAAGGTGAGAGGCCAGGACTTGAGTTTTTATTCTGAGAGAAACAGGGAGCCACTGGCAGGTTCGAAGAGTCTACTAGAGAAGAGATTTCCTGAGTAGGTGCGAAGGAATAGGATCTCAAGAACAGGTAAGGGCTGCCTGTAGGTAGGAGCTCAGGTAGTCCAGGAACAAGAGGAAGGCAGGGTACAGGCATACCCATTCCCCTTGCTATGCACTGTCATCTCCGCCATCTGGCAAATTATACAGTCATGTGTTTATTGTTTATCGTCTATTCCCCTCACTGGGATGTGAGTTCCACAGAGTCAGTGACATTGGTATTTAACTGCTGTTTCCCAAATGTCTAGAACAGTGCCTGGCACATAAAGCACCAAATACTTGAAAAATGCTTTGCCTGGATGACTGGCCAATTGAGAAAGAGAGAAAATAATGTTCAGAGTTCTAGTGACATTCATTCTCCACATCTTGAAAACTACATACCAGAAGAAAGAGCGGTAACCATCCCCAGTCCATTGTGGTACGAGCTGATGCTGTTCTTGTTTTCAGATTCAGGCATGGTGGCGTGGAATAATGGTCCGCAAAGGATTTGGGAAATTTGAAGACCTGCTAAAATTGCAAAAGAAGGGAAGGAATTCTCCAAAAGATAAGAAAGGGAAGAAGGATGTAAAAGGAAAATCTGTAAAGAAAAACAAGAAATAATTCTATAAATGTATGAATTGAGGTAATGAACCCTGATGGATTAAGAAAGCAAAATCTCTAGGAATTAGATGCCTACCACACAAAAATTATTCACAGAGTTATGGTTATATATAAAAAATAAAGGTTCTTTTACTGAAATGTTGATGAGTAAAAATGCTATGATGCCTGGGAATTGCTTCAGAATAATATCAGGGAGAGGTAAATGTGAAGAATCCAAATGAAACAAGATTGGCCCAAAATTGGTAATTGTAGAAACGTGTGAGGTTCATTGTACTCTCATGTCTACTTTTAAAACTTTTAATTATGAAATAATTCACAGGAGGTTCCAAAGAAATGTACGGGGAGGTCCATGCACCCTTCACCCTCCCGCAGTGTTGACATCCTACATAACTATAGTACAGTAACAAAACCTGAAAATGGACCTCACTACCAGCCACAGAGCTTATTCAGATTCCATCACTTATGCATGCATTTGTGTGTGTGTGCATGTGTGTGTCTGTGTATGTGTGTGAGTGTGTGTAGTCCAATGAAGTTTTCTTCCATGTAGCTTTTGTGAAGCCACCACCACAATCAAGATACAGAATTGTTCTATCACCACCAATCTCCCTTGTGCTATTGCTTTTAGTCACACCTACCACCTACCCCTCTTCCAATCCCTAACCTGTAATTTTGTTATTTCGAGAAGATCATGTGAATGGAATCACATAGTATGTAACATTCGGGGACTGGCCTTTTTATACTGTATAATTCACTTCCAGTCCACCCAAGTAGTGCAAGTATGAATAGTTCATTCCTTTCTGGTAGTATTACATAGTTTGTTTCACCATTCACCCTTTGAAGGGTATTGTTCTGTTTCCAGTTTTTGGCTAGTATAAATAAAGCTGCTGTGAACATTTGTTCATAGGGTTTTGCATGAGCACAGGTGTTCATGGAATTCATGGGAATG
>NW_006770909.1:5433367-5454874 GCF_000442215.2 Lipotes vexillifer
GAATGCCGAAAGAAGTGAAGAATCATTACCTAAAACATCCCCATTTATACCACTCAAGACCTCCTCACCCTGATGACTTCCTTTTTTTTTTTTTGGCCGTACTGTATGGCTTGTGGGATCTTAGTTTCCTGACCAGGGATTGGACCCAGGCCAACAGCAGTGAAAGCAGCGAGTCCTAACCACTGGACTGTCAGGGAATTCCCATGATGACTTTTTCTTTTAGAGTGGTATTGATTTCAAATTCTACATGTCTTTCAAGCAATGATTGCAGTATGAATTATTAGTGTAGCAAGAAGAAAGCAAAACATAACTTGACTGGAGCATATCAGAATAGAAATGTGTGAACAGACCCCTCTGCCATGCAATGAATTTCATGCTCTAGTAAGAGAAAAATTAAAAAATTCCAAAAATCACTTAGAGCAGCACAGAAACTTTAACGAGTTAAGTAGGTTTTATGTGGCAAATTCCCTGCCAAAGAAATGCTCAGAGGTAATATGTTAATTTGTTTATTTTAACAACAAAATATTTTACTTTATTTTCACAAGGTATTTTTTCATACTGGGTTTTGAATTTTCGACCACTTTTAATGAAGATTTGTATGTCAGTGGTCATTATTAGTGTTCATGGTTTATATCTGAGATAAAAGCCAAGAGAACAAAAAATAATAAACCACTGCAAGGAATACTTTCTGATAAAAATGTGAGTGGACCACATTAAGATACATATAATGGTAAAGAATATGAAAATATTCCACAGTTTGCGCCTTTCACACTAGAATCTCACACACACGCACATACACATAAACACACACCCTTATATTTAAAATATTTAGGAAAAGAGAGGCAGAAAATTCCAGGGCAAGACAAAAGGAGATGCAGTACCAGAATCTAAGCATTTTTGTCAGGGCTTCTAAACAGCAAGTGAACTAACTGTATATCAAAACAAATGAAAATCCATTGAAAAGTGTCATTCTTGTTTTATAAAATAGAGAATAAAGACATGCTCACATTAGATTATTATAGACAGTATATATTTACAAAGCTCTTGTACTGTAAATCCCACCAAACAGCCCAGAAGCTGGTACTCCTTGATTTCACCAGGATTCACTCTTGTTTTTTCCTCCCCCTTAGGATGGTGTGTAGCTTAGTTGAGCCTTGAGAAGTCAGCTTACTGAAACCCACCATGGTCAAAGTGAATGCTGCTTTTGTGATCTTGGTCAAAGCCTTCTAGTTCTTCCTCTTGTGAGGCTGGGAGGACCCACCTCTTCATTCCTATCTCGGTGATCTCAGGAAGTTTGGTCACGGCACATAACAAATGTCTAAACCATTGTCCACACTCCCGAAAAGCTGATGGCTGAAGGCTAATATCCAGCTCGGTTAACTCTTTGAGGAGCCACGGGTTTTGGCAGAAGATGGTCCCTTCTGCATCACAGATGCTGTCATTATAGCTCAGGTCCAGCTTCCGCAGCCTGGCCATGTGACCTGTCTGGATTACCGATGCTGAAAAACAAAATTACTCTAAATGTTAAAAGCCAAGGATACTTTCTAGTGTGACCATTTCCCACTTCCAATAACACAACACAGTAGCTCCAGGATTCGTAATGACAAGACTGATACTTAGTAATGAAATGTTATTAGCTAGCAGTTTTATTCAGGGCATCTGAAATTACTCTAGTAACAAATTTCCTCTCTGCATTTCATGTACAGCTTAAAAATGGAGTTTTCTTTCTCTTTCCAAATCCCATTCCAAAGAGCGTCTTTTTTGTCGAGTTCCTGCTCTCTGCTCCACTGGAGTCCCAACTCTTACTGCAGACTTTCTCTAGCTAAAGGTGAAGAGTGATGGCTCACTGGCTTTAACTCAGGACCACTTCTGAATAGTTTTCTTGCTGTTTAATGCTGTTTAACTATTCATTGCTTATTCATTCTTCATTCAACAGTTATTTAATTGAGCACTTTCCATGGGCAAAATATGCTTGGATAATTTCTAATTCATGGGTCAATTAGAGACTTTAATGCATGGATCAAGTTTTCCTTTGAATAGCACATATCACAGTACTACCCATAATGGCTCTCAATAAATAACAGTTAATGATGAGGCTAAGAAAAGGAGCTAGGAGAGACAGCCAAAGCAGACAGGAGATGCTTCCCTTTTCAGCCAAAAACAGGAATGGATTACAGAGATGAGATGTGTAGAATCTCAGCGTTGGAAGGGACCTTGGAGGGCTCCTCATTCAACCTGATCGATGATCAGAGAGAAATCCCTCTCACAGCTTCTCTCCTGGGGACCAGCCCAACTCTGCCTGAAGTCTCTCTCCAGGTTGCCCCAACAGAGGGAAGCAACTCTCAGCGGGAGGAAGCCATGCCTCTAGGCCCTATCTGACTTTCCCCACTGCCCACCTCAGCCTGCTGGGAACCTCAGCTCCTTCCTCGTGCCGACCATGCAGTGTTGGACCACAGTCAGGTCCCCTCAAATGTCCCCCCTATAGGCCTAAACACGCCCTGGTCCTTCAGTCATTCCTCACATATCATGGCTTCCACACCAAGTGGGAGGCTCCATCCCCATCATTTTCATCATCCCAGTCAGGACACTCAACAGCTGCAGTTGGTCCCTAGGTGTTCATGTTGATTGTGTCCCTTCCTATCTTTCTGTCTCGGAACATTACTCACTATGTTCTCAAGACCTAGCTAAGTGTTAAAGATAATGTGCATGCTTTTTCCCTTTAGAAAATTTTCTATTACAGACATTTTCAAACATATAAAAAGTAGATGGAATAGGAGTGAGAACTCCCATGTTCCCATCAATCAGCTTCAACGCTATTTTCATTACACTAATCTTGGCTCATCCAGTCCCCTTGCCCTACTTTTTGTTTGTTTGTTTTTTAGTATTTTAAAGCAAATCTCAGACATTGTTTTACCTTTCCTATACTATCTGAATTTTCCAATGATGTGAGTACTCTATTTATTATATTTTAGTATTTTATATGCGTTATATTTTTAAAATCTGGGTAATAGTATCACAGGTCATGAAAATACTATTTTTGTAGCTTACTATATGAAAAAACCAATGCTGTTATTTACAAAAGAATAAAACACAAACTGCGAGGGATTAACAAATTCTTAAAGTTTCTATTAGAAATAATCAGAACAGTTAAGTGGCAATGCTTAAAGCCACACACAGCAATACTTGTCATTGACTAAAAATTGAAAGAACAAAAAAATACCCTTGACAAAATGTAAAAGTATAAATTTGACCTGAGGAAGAAAACCTGGTAGTAAAAATTAAGAAACGATATATAATGGCTGGAGCTGTGATTAATAAAATATGATGCAGACCAAAAAAATAAAAAATTGAAGAAGCAAATTTTAATAACTTTAAACGAAATAATTTAAATATGTTTAATGGTGTCCAGTTCAGGAAAACAAAACAAACCAAAGGCTTATTCTTTGAGAAGATTGAAGATTGTGATAATCAGAATTCTAAGGTGACCCCAAGATTTCCACCCTAATTCCTAGGACTGTGTAAATGATGGGTTCCCATGATTGGGTTATATTACATGGCACACCTGAGTTTAAGAAACGCAGACCCAAGCGAGGTTAACCTACTCACAGGAGCCCTTTAAAAGCAGAGAATTTTCTCCAGCAGGTGGTTGAAGAGGAAGGAGGTCACAGAAGAAGTCAAAATGATTAGCAGACATTAACAGGATTATAAGAAAACAACTTTATTTCCATAAATTCGACCTAAGTAAAATGGGCCAATTCCTTGGAAGACACAAAGTACCAAAACTCAAGAAGAAAAAGATAACCTGAATGGTGCTATATCTATTTTTTAAACTGAATTTGTAATTTAAAACTTCTCACAAAGAAAACTCCAAGTTTAGACAGGTTCAGGGGTCAATTCTATGAAGTTTCAAGTTAATGAAAAAATAATACCAACTCTACAAAATCTTTCCAGGAAATAGAAGAGGCAGGAACACTTGCCAACTCATTTTCTGAGGTCATTGTCACCCTGATACCAAAGCCAGACAAAGATATTACAAAAAAACTAGTAGGCAATTATCTCTCGTGAACATAGCCACAAACACCCTCAACAAAATATCTTCAATTCATTATAAGAAATCTAGCCAGATTAGGATTCCTTTACCTGATAAAGGGCACATCTACAAAACACAAACAAAAACCTATAGCTAACATTTTACTTAATGGGAAAGACTGAGTGCTTTCCCCCCAATATTGAGAACAAGGCAGGGATGTCTGCTCTCACCTCATTCAACATCTACTGGAAATCCTAGCCAGTTAAATAACCAAGAAAAAGAAATAAAAGGTATAGAGACTGGACCGGATGAAATAAAGCTGACTTTAATTATAGATGACATTATAGATGAAATAAAGCTGACTTTAATTATAGATGACATGATTGCCTACAGGATCTACCAAAAATCTCATAGAACTAATAGATGAGTTTAACAAGGTCTCAGTATAAAATGTCAATGAAAATCAATTGTATTTCTACATACTAGCAATGACCAATTGGGAATCAAAATTTGGAAACCAGTACCGTTTATAATAGCACCAAAAAATTAAATACTTATATATAAATTTAACAAAGTATATGCAGGATCTGCATGGTAGAAACTACAAAACACCAATGAAATAAATCAAAGAGGACCTAAATAAAAAGAGAGAGATACTGTGTTCATGGATGGGAGTGCTCAATATAGTTAAGATGTCATTTCTCCCTGAATCTGCCTATAGATTCAATGCAATCCCAGTCAAAATTCCAGAGGGATTTTTTGTAGATATTGACTAGCTGATGCTAAAATTTATATAGAAATGTCAAGAAACTAGAATAACCAAAATGATTTTGAAAAAGAACAAAGCAGAATGCCCATGCTACCTGATTTCAAGGCTTACTATAAAGCTTTCGTAATCAAGACAGTATGGTATCAGTAAAAGAATAGATGCATAGACCAATGGAACAGAACAGACCAAAAATAGACCCTCACAAACTGGCCAATTGATTTCTGACAAAAATGCAAAGGCAATTCAATGAGTCTTTTCAATTAATGGTGTTTGAATAACTGAGCTGTCATATGCAAAAATATTTTCAGCCCATATCTCACGCCTTGTACAAGAATACTCAAAATGGATAATAAGTCAAAATGTAAAATGTAAATGTAAACCTTTTGGAAGAAAATCTAGGAAAAATCCTTGAGAACTTGGGTTTTGCAAAAAGTTCTAAGATGCAACACAGAAAGCTCTATCCACCAAATTAGCAAATAGATAAATAGATCTTTATCAAAACTGAAAGTCTTGGGACTTCCCTGGTGGTCCAGTGGTTACGACTCTGCACTCCCAATGCAGTGGGCCAGGTTTGATCCCTGGTCAGGGAACTAGATCCCGCATGCCACACTAAAAGCTCCCTCACGCTGCAACGAAGGTCCCGCATGCTGCAACTAAAACCTGGCACAGCCAAATAAATAAATATTAAAAAAAAAACCAAAAAACTGAAAATCGTGCCGTGCAAAAGATACTGTTAAGGGGTTGAGAAGACAAATTACAGACTGAGAAAATATTTGCAAGTTATAGATCTGATAAAAGACTTGTATCCAGAGAATCTAAAGAACTCTCATTAAGAAGAAAACAAACTATCCAGTTTTTTAAATTAGGCAAAAGATTAGAACAGACACTTCATCAAGGAATATATACAGTTTACAGATAAACACATAAACAGATAAACACATAAAAATATGCTCACCATCATTAGTCATTAGGGAAATGCAAAATAAAATCACAATGATTTGTCCACATCTTCTAATTACAGTGTTTGGCCATAACACTTGTTTTGAAAACACATATTTGTTCCAACTAGATTGAAATATCAGAGAACAGTGTGAACATAACACAAATTTCTTGTTTGCTTATGCATAATTTATCCACAGGAAACAGTAGGTGAACACAGAAAACTGCACCCAGCTGAGCCAAGGTGGGTATAGGCGTAAACAAAATCCACACACGCACACACCTCTCAAGGACAAGGAGCCTCACCCATCCACATCCAGTGTTCCAACTTTCTATTCTACATCAGGTAATCCTCCTTCTTCTGCCACCATATCTATCTATCTCCTTTTTTTCTTCTTATTCTTCTTTTTTTAATGTTTGGCCGCACCTTATGGCTTGTGGGATCTTAGTTCCCCAATCAGGGGTCGAACCCTCGCCCCCGGGAGTGAAAGCGTGGAGTCCTAACCACTGAACCGCCAGGGAAATTCCTCCGTCTCCTTTTATGAAACACTCTCCACTGTCTTTTTGGTTTTAGAATTGCCCTTATCTGTTTTAACCAGCTCTCTCCTAAGCAGATGTCAGGGAGCAGGGAAGCTGCACAGAGGGCTTAGCTCCAGGCCTCGCTGCCTTCTCCACCTCCCTTGCCCTGGACTGGCAGGGCAGGCACGCTGGGCTCTGAGTGCCAGGACTGCTTTGGATGGAACCAGTAGGTGAAACCCAGAAGAGCCACGTCCTCTGTCACCAGGGAACAGCTGCTCAGCCTCAGCACCTAAAGGGACGTTGAAAGCTTTAGCATTTCCAGGAGCAGCTTTAGGCTGCTGCCAACACACTTATTCCAAGAAAGGTTGACTATTTCCAGAGCAGGGAGGTGAATGGAGGCTTCAGCTGAAATTGACAGTGATAAGAATAGCAATAATTTAGGTTTCCTTAGAGGTCATAAGCCGTGAAGTTGAGGAACCTAGGCTAGGGCAACATATTACTATCAGTGAGGTTAAGACAGTTGTAGAGACCGTTTCTCCTGCCTGAAATTCATGGCCTCAATTTATGTTGTCTATTTTTATTGGGGAGAAATGTTGGAAACTTTAGAAAAGTACAACTTGATTAAATGGGGACTTCCCTGGTGGTGCAGTGGTTAAGAATCTGTCTGCCAATGCAGGGGACATGGGTTTGAGCCCTGGTCCAGGAAGATCTCACATGCCGAGGAGCAACTAAGCCCATGTGCCACAACTACTGAGCCTGTGCTCTAGAGCCCGCGAGCCACAACTACTGAGCCCCCGTGCCACAACTACTGAAGCCTGTGCGCCTAGAACCCATGCTCCGCAACAAGAGAAGCCACTGCAATGAGAAGCCCGCATACTGCAACTAAGAGTAGCCCCAGCTCACTGCAACTAGAGAAAGCCCACGTGCAGCAATGAAGACCCAATGCAGCCAATAAATAAATAAATAATTAATTAATGTAAAAACTTGATTAAATGGAATCCACTATTGACTGGGATTTCTTTCCTTCACTTCACATTTAAGAGGGAGAAAGAGACGAACAGTTTTCACAGCTAGTCACGATTTCCAGAGTGTGTCCTGGTTTTACATGTCCTGGTCGCTGTTGAAATTCAGAGACAAGGCCAAACCTCCCTAGAACTCTGAAACACCAAAATGTATTTGTGTCTACCTAACTGCAGTTAACAGAGTCAAAGAAGGGAAATAGTGTATATTGGAAAGATTTTTAAAGGAAATTCAAAGATTTTCTTCTTAGTTCTCAGTTTCCCCTAACATTAAAATTAACCAGAGGGCTTCCCTGGTGGCGCAGTGGTTGAGAGTCCGCCTGCCGATGCAGCGGACATGGGTTCGTGCCCCAGTCCAGGAAGGTCCCACAGGCCGTGGAGCGGCTGGGCCCGTGAGCCGTGGCCGCTGAGCCTGCGTGTCTGGAGCCTGTGCTCCGCAACGGGAGAGGCTACAACAGTGAGAGGCCCACGTACTGCAAAAAAAAAAAATTAACCAGAGTAACTTATCCATGAGGTATAGCCATTAATTACATTTTAAACTATTCTGCCTTCTTTCTAAAAAATAATATGTTTGAGGGGTAGATATATATTCTTTTTATAATATCTAACAAGAGCACCCTCCCACTCTTATGGTACAGAGACCTATCAATAAGAAATTGAACTTTCTTTTCTCAAAGTGATGCAGAGAAATATGTATTTACTTGATTTACTTCTTTTTTTATTGTTGATTTACTTCTTAATTCAAATTGAATTAAACAGGTCTCCCTCGACTTATAGTGGGGTTACGTCCCCATAAGTTGAAAATATCTTAAGTAAAAAATGAATTTAATACACCTAACCTTCTGATCATCATAACTTTGCCTAGCCTACTTAAACATGCCCATGGTTGGGCAAAGTCATCTAACACAATGCCTATCTTAGACCAAAATGTTGAATATCTCAAGTCATTTATTGAATACCATACTGAAAGTGAAAAACAGAGTGGTTGTCTGGGTACAGAGTGATTGTTAAGTTTACCCTCGTGATGGCATGAGTATTGCACCACGTATATATTACTAGGCCGGGAGAAGATCAAAATTCAAAGTTCTAAGTCTGGTTTCTACTGAATGTGTATTGCTTTTACACCACCTTAGAGTCGAAAAGTGTGAAGTCAAACCGCTGTAAGTCAGGGACTGTCTAAAGATTTGTGTCAGATGATGTAATTTTGTGTAATGTCTACTTGATTATGATCCATTGATTGTGTAGCTGTAATTGAAAAGAGTTGTGCCTTCTGATGGCAGAAGACACAAAGTTAAAAACAAAATTTACTTTAAAAATATTCAACATTTTCCATCTAGGAAGTATATTTATGAAATCTCATGCTGTCCCCAAATTTATTTTTTGTGGAATTTTCCTAACAACATTAGTCTGAGCAGTGGAATGTGGGGTATGTGTGTGTGCGTGTGTGTGTGTGTGTGTGTGTGTGTGTTTACCTAGCCATTTTGGGGATTATAACCCCCTTTGAGAAATTTGTCTGTCTGTCTGTCTGTCTGTCTATCTATCTACTAACCTGCCTATCTACTTACTGACTTACTTGACTAATACCAAAAACATGCTTTGAAGGATGCAGTGAAGAATAAACACAATCCCTGCCCTCAAGAGGGTAACAATCTGGGAAAAGTATCAACATTAAAAAACCACACAAGTAAATACATAATTATAAATTCTGATAAAGGCTATAAGGAAGATACAGGGACTTCTAATTCAGAGAGCGGCTGTCTTAAAAGGGGACATTTACACTGAGACCTGCAATCAGAGCTCCCCAGGAAAGACTGGGGGGTAGGGAATTCTAGAGAACAGGGAGGTCAAAGGCAGGAGAGAGCTCAGTGATATGAAGGAACAGAAAGAAGCCAACTGAGGCTGGGTTCAGGGAGCAAGGGGGAGAGCCGCCAGGGGGCCTGTTAGATCACATGAAGGAATCTGGATTTTACCAGAGGTTCTCCAGTCAACCTCTGGCTTTTACAATAAAATTTACTTTTTTTTTTTGGCCACACTGTGTGGTATGTGGGACCTCAGTTCCCCGACCAGGGATGGAACCTGCACCCCTGCAGTGGAAGTGTGGAGCCTTAACCACTGGACCGCCAGGGAAGTCCCCAAATTTACTTTTTAAGTAAAATTTATAGACTCTCTCCCCATAATAATATTCACAACTGGCATTTATTGAGCATTTACTATGAGCCAGGCACATTTCCAAGAACTTCACATGTAATAACCCGTTTAATTCTTACAACTCTATGAGATATGATCCTATTATTCCATTTACAGACAAGGAAACTGAGGCACAGGGTTGTTAAGTACCTCAGGTCATGAGAGCCAGAGCCAGGATTTGCTTTCAGATGTCTGATCCCAGGTGCTTTGGAGCCAGAAAAATGTACCATACATTCCCCACCAACAAAAGAACTGGAATCAGTTTTAGGGAATTCACAGCCCCCTGCCCAGGCATAACTATAGACTGACTCTCTTAAGGGAGGAGCCGTGGACCTCAGGTTAAGAGACGTACATATCCTGCTACTTTTCCCCATCCAGACACGTGGCCAATGAGATGAGCAGTGCTGGGGGAGGGCTGGGAGCAGTACATGGCAAGGACCAAGACCCTGTGGGTCGAACAGAATAGTTGGGATGAAAAGAAGAGCAAGAATACCCTAAATAGAGAGTTCTTAGAATTTGGGATAAATTATATGTACTTATTTTTATTAACAGATATTAATAAATAACTACTTGTTATTTTTTTATTAATAGAATGCCTTTATTTCATTAATAATAGCCCTGTTGGGTCCATAGGACAATTCACTTTTAAGGGAGTGTCAACAGACATAACCCTTGAGGGAAGGTCAGAGAGAAGGGCTCTGTTTTCACTGTTACCCAGAGAGCACCAGAATCCAACCACACTAGTCTTGCGCATGTGTACAAAACAGGGTTAACCTAGCAGCCCTGAGACCACTATCCCTACAAAGTCCTGCTGGCAAGGTTGGCCCTTGGCTGACATCTGGGAACTTGGAATTTGGAAGTGTCATCACCATTCCCTAACTTATAAGGGTGGTTCGTTGTGCCTACAGTGTTTGCGTACAAATAAGATGATTTATGCTGAACACCAGCTTTCCTTCTGTGAGTCTGGAATTTTGGTATGTGCTTCGTAGAGGGTGCCTGCATGACCAAGCCCCACTAAAAACCCTGGACTTGAAGGTTCAGGCGAGCCTTCTCAGGAAACATTTCAGACCATGTCGTCACAATGTGCTGCAGGAACGGAGTGCATCCTTGTTACTCTGCTGGGAAAGGAATCTTGCAAGCTTGGGCCTGGTTTCCTCTGGACTCTGCCCCATGCATGTTTCCCTTTGCTGATTTTGCTTTGTTTCCCTTTTTTGTAATAAATCTCAGCAGTGAGATCTGTGAGTCCCTCCAGTGAATCACTGAAGCTGGAGGTGGTTGAGGACCCCTGGCACCATGTGCTTAAAGTGTTGGATGCCTGGGTGGTATATTTGGGAAAATTGGGCAAAGTCCCTTTGCCTCAAAATGTCTCCCTCTTCTCGCTGACAGTGCCCTTGCCCCAGCATAGGCAGAAATGTCAGATTTAGTAAATCCCTGATGTAGGCCAGGCTGTATCCATGGTCTTCAGGCACGCCAAGATTCCTGAGAGAGGACAACAAACCCTGTTGGGACTAGGTGCTAGGCAGCCAGCTAGGCTCACACACTAGTAAACGCCTCCCTTTCCAGCAATTCCAAATTATACTGTACAAGTTACCAGGAATGTGAGCCTTCAGAGTTGGTTATACAGCCGTCCCTCCGTATCCACAGGGGCATTGTTTCCAGGACACCCTGCAGACACCAAAATCCATGGAAGCTCAGGTCCCTTATATAAAATGGCACAGTATTTGCGTATAACCTATGCACATCCTCCCATATACTTTAAATCAACTCTAGATTACTTATAATACCTATTACAATGTAAATGCTATCTGTGTAAATTGTTGCCTGAATGAGACAAATTCAAGTTTTGCTTTTTGGAACTTTCCAGAAATTTTTTTCCAAATATTTTTGATTTGCTGTCAGTTGAATCCACGGATTTGGAACCCATGGTTACAAAGGGCCAACTGTGTACACTTTAAATTTTAAATGTTAAATTTACAATGCTAGAAATCATTCGTGTGGCTTTGAAAGTCACTTTCAAGAGAGCATATTTCCTGAAAGAAAGACAAATTAATACTTTACGTTGCCTACAGCTCAGCATTCATTTGTAGGCAAAGAGAGGCCTCCCCTCTCAGATGTTATGGTACCAGTGCCTGCAGGGATTTGGGGAATGCTCTTACCCAGGGCAGTAAAAGTCTCACTTTCCAAAGCACAGTTGTTGACTAACAATGACTTCAATGCTGGTAAAAATCAGAGCCTGCTGAATAGGTTTTCAGAAGGGCTGCCCATCTTTCTGTTGGCAGATAAGGCCAATTCTTGAAAACTCGAGAGAAAAGGGATAACCTGGGCTACTAAAACATCAACAGTGACATGTTTTAGGCAGCATCTCACAAAGGGTCTTCTGGGTGTTTGGGTCCCACAGTCTTTTTTTTTTTTGCTGTACGCGGACCTCTCATTGTTGTGGCCTCTCCCGTTGTGGAGCACAGGCTCCGGATGCACAGGCTCAGCGGCCATGGTTCATGGGCCCAGCCGCTCCGCAGCATGTGGGATCCTCCCGGACCGGGGCACGAACCTGTGTCCCCTGCATCGGCAGGCGGACTCTCAACCACTGCGCCACCAGGAAGCCCCCACAGGCTTCTTCAACAGCAAGCACAGCTCTTCCCTCTCTGACCCCTGCCCTGCCTTACACACAATTACACACCACATACACACCAGCCATTCTTCCCAGTATGCAGCTTGGGCTCTTCTCCAAGCCTCTCTCAAGGCTAGAAGTTAAGAGCAAAGACTTTGGAGACAGAACTGGTGGTTCTAATCCTGGACTTGTTACTAAAGAACTGTGTGGTTTCGGACAAGTTACTTAACTTCTCCGAACCTCAGTTTTCTCAATAAGAATAACAATACTACTTCACAGAGGCAGTAGGAAGGTAAAACGACTTGGTATATGTAAAGTGCCTGGTACAGTGCCTGGCACACACTAACTGCTCAATTACTGTTTGGTACGATCATTCTTTTCTCAGAATATAAGTCAGAAGTACTAGAAAGGCAATGAAATCAAGAAATCAGAACAGATATCTGTGGCTAACAGCACTGGAGTGGGGCCCTGAAGGCCCTTGCCGTGCCAGGAGTTACCCCTGCTTCGCTATCTTTCTGCTGCTTTTCCTGCTTCCAGACCTTTGCCCTAGTTCTTTCCAATGTGGGAAATGCAGTATCCTGGGATCTCTGTGGGGCTGGCTCACCTCCTCAGAATCTTCCAGGGCCACCAAACCCACAGTAACCCTTTGGTCACTATTACATGTCCCTATTTTCTTTTCCTCCCAGCACCCCCGTTACGTGATTTGTTTGTGTATGTGTTTGTCTTCTGCCCTCCCTCCCCAAAGGTGAGCTCTGTGTGTAGGGGCTGCTTCGTGCCCAGAGTGTGCCTCAGAGCCCAGAAACCAGAGGCACAAATGTTAGTGGAAGGAGGAAAGGACAGGAGAAAGGAAGGGGAAGGGAAGGAAAAAAGGGCAGGTACTTGCTGCGGCGTCTCCCTCTTCTAACGCCCCCAGCACCTTGTGCTTCACCACGTATTTGGTTTATTGCTGCCCCCACCAGACTGGAGCTCCTGCCTGTGAATTTCCCTCAGCCCACAGAACAGTGCCTCGAACAATTAGATGATCAATCAAACATTGTTGGCTAAATGACCTGTAATTCCATTCCTTTGGAGCTATCGGGAATGATCAGATAAAAGAATGTTCGATTCTTTAACATCATAAGGTATAAACAGGATGTGTTTTCAATTCCATCTTTTCAAAATTAAGCAGGAGAACAATGCAATTCACTACAGTTACTGAATAACCATTACCTTTCTGGGGCCATTTACCTGTGCTGGTGGCTGCAGATCTAGATAAGGGAGGCTGATCCCTCTGTTGTCCTATAGCGTTAACAATTCAGATCCTCTAGCACTTTAATGCTCCTCTGAACAATAAGATGAGTCAGGACATTCATGTTACTCAGCTGTAGCAGGAGAAATTCCTTATTTGGAATCCGATGGATTGGTAATTCAGGAGTGTCTCCACAGGAAGGACATTCATAAGAAAAGGGGATGGTGACACTTCACAGTCTCCACCTGGAGCCCCAAAAGGGATTATTTACTACTTTAAAATCTTCATGAAAGCCTTGAACTCTTCTCGTTTTCCCCAATTGAGGGATAAGAGTCTAAGAAATAACTTAGCAGGGCTAAAAATCAATAGTAGACCTAAAGACCTATTTTACTGTTTTTCTCCCCCAATTGTACTAAAATCAACAACAAAAAATTCTTTTTCTCGTCCTTTATTGATTGATTCATTCAATCACATTCTCAGCAAGCATTTACTGGCTGCCAACTATGTGCCAGACCCTGTGCATGAGCGACAGAGAGATACTGGAAAAAAAAAAAAAAACCATCCCTACGCAGGAGGAGCCCATAGTACAGAGGGAGAGCAGAGCATGGCTGGTGTGCATGAGTGTCAGCACACATGCTGTGGCTGGAGTAGCCAATGGGGGGAAGGAAGAGAGAATGCAGTCAGAGAGACAGAGGAGCAGGAAAACCATCTGGACTCTTGCAATAATCTAGGCATGAGGTGACAGCGGGCTGGACCAGGGTAGTAGAGGTCTAGATGGTAAGCCATGGTCAGAGTCTGGATGCATTCTGAAGGTTTATTGTGGCTGCAGGTGGAATAAAACCCTTAATCTCAGGAGTATGCTTGCTGTTTGTTAGGGGAAACTGCACTTATACATTACAGGTTACAGGACTATGTCTGTGGTAGGAAAGTAAGCGTAGTGACTTAAAGTTGTAATGTACACCCGTTATGTACCGTCCCACTGACTTTCTGTAACTTCATTTGTATCTAAGTGCCTCAGCTTCACTTGATTAGCGAGAAAGACTCAACACCCTTCGTTTTGGCTTTCCTTCTACATCCCTATTTGTAATACACTTTGTAACGGTAACAGATCCATTTCTAAACAGCCACATAAATTCAAAAATTTTCTCCCTCAAGTGCCACATCTATCCTTTACAGATGTGTACAGGAGGAGTTTAGATTCACTAACAATTACTGGGCACTTAATATTTACCAAATACTATATTGGGGCATTCACAAAACTTTTATGATGTGACCCTTCCGGTAACTTCATAAACAGCACATCTCAAATCTGCCAGGCTTGCAAACACATGGCAAGGCTCCAAGAGTCCTCCCTCAGCTCTGCAGTACCTACTCAGCCACACCGTGTCGTCGGCCATCAGCGAGCACTGGTGAAGATCCAACCCCTCCAGATGCTCGAGCACGGCCAGCCCCGGGAAGCAGTCAAACCCTCCACTCATCTCCTTGTTGCAGGAAAGGTCTAGTGTCCTCAGCTCGCACAAGTATCTAAAAGCAGCATCTACAAAGAAGGTCAGAACCCCATTCTGACATATTACAAGGCGGTCGGCAGGAGAGGGGGCAGGTGTGGAGAAGGGAGACCGAGACAATACGTACACTATGTTGACAAAAGCCCAGACGGTGGGATAACTGTCCACTTTGTACCATCTACCCCTTCGGACCTGACAATGGCTTCAAATATTCACCCTCTGTGATCTGCATTCATCGTCAATGGTTTTGATCAAAATCTTTCAACTAATGAATCTCTCCCTACTATCCTTGAGCACTGGTGCTGTCATAGCATTCTAGACTTATTCAAACTGCCAGGGGGAAGGATTTTACAGGCTCTAGAAGCTGAAGGGATAAATACACATTTCATTTCCTATTCTTTAATGTGGATACTCTATAGCAGAGTAAATTTTAACTACAGATGTCACTGAAGCTGTTCTTTTTATCAGTACCAATTCCTTCCTACTACTAAGCATAAAATAATGCCGGCATTTTCAAAAGTAAGAGAAAAATGGACAGCTTTCGTAGCACACTTATTTTGCACAGTGTCTCTCTCAGACCTAAAATATCCTGGCCTTTTCAGAGTCAGCCGTTTTAAAAGATTATTTTTGTAATCATGAAAGTACATGCTCACTGTAAAAGACTTAGAAAATCAATAAAACAAAAAAGAAGATTTAAATCACCCATAATCTTATTCCCCAACATAACCACTGTTTATGTTTTGTTGTATTTCCTAACAGCTTAAAAATTCCGTGTAATATAAAGTTATATAGAAACTTTAGCCATCCCTAACTCACCCAGTAGTTTGACACTCTTTTGTGATAATCCACATGAATGTAACTTCAAGACTTTCAGATTTAAGGTACTTTTTAATCCCTGAGCAATACTGTTGAGACCGCCACCGACGTTTCTGTTAACAGAAAGATCAAGTATTTCAAGGTTTTGCAGCCTAAGTAGCAACTGACCTGGTAGGGAGGAAATCCAAAGGACAGCTCAGTAAAGATGCAGGGTGTGAAAGTTGGGGCAGGCAGGAGGGAGGTACATCTTCATGTGACCTGGGATATAGTGAACCACTCTTTCAATTCAGGGTGAGAGAAAACACAGCCAACGTTGATTTCCAAGCTATCCAATCATGGGTGCCTTCACATGATTTCCTGGGAAGGACTCTTCCAAATTCCACTTACCCACAAACGTCCCATCTTCTGACGTGAGGGCGTAGTCCACAAGCTCAGGCATTTGTGTCTTGCTCCCTTCTCGGAATGTCCGGAGGATCAGAGGCAAGTTTCCTCCCACTTTACTGTTCCAGGACAAATTCAACTCAAGTTCAGGCAGCGCTTTAAGTGCTTCTCCTGTTACAAAATGGCCCAAAGGTCAGGTTGATTGCTAATCCGCAAAGCGGGAAATCAATACAGCCATTGTTTACGGAGTATTGAAGCCGGGCCAGCTACTGGTTAGATGCCAGGGAACAGAGAGGAGAAAAGGACCCAGTTCTTGCCCACTCCCAGCACGGTGAGCTTCTGTATGTACAGGCACAGCAAGTCTAGTCCCTCCAGAGTTCTGAAGCCATGCTCGTAAGCAAACATTGTGTAAAAAAAAAAAAAAAAAAAAAAAAAAAAACCCCACCTGTTAGTAGGGGTGGTTTTACCGAATTGTTTTTATGGTAGTAAATATTTCTACCAATCCATCTACTTTCTCTCATCCACCTTCTCCGGGGATCAGCATGGCTGAGAAGCTCAGCCAGAGGTAGAAGTGTAAAAGATTTAGAAAATAAAACATGAAAAAGATTTAAATCACCCATAATATTATTCCCCAGCATAACCACTGTTTATATTTTGGCCAGAGGAAGATTGGCCAGAGGTAGAAGCAAAGCAGGGCACTGGCCACCACAGAGGAAAAGCTCACTTTGACATCAAGAATATCACATACAACTGATCCAACCACTGCAGGGAGGAACCAGTAAGAGAGCATCAGGCACTAGCAGCTCATAACAGTGATGCAACCTTGGGGTGGAGGAGGGTACAGTGAGGGGGGGTGAAACTTGACATTTCTGATACCATTTCACACAGGAAACATCTGAGGGCTACAGGGTGGAAGCTGGGAGAGAACAGGGGAAGTGTGGGGAGATCAGCCCTTAGGAATAATTTTCACTGCTTTGGGGGCAGAACAGAATGGTGAGGCACACACGTGACAAATGTGCTTTCTCAATGTCTGGAGTCAATTTTAGCACCAGTTAAGAGTGTTGGAAGGTCCACTGTGCCCAGAAGCCTCTCTTCCACCGTCCACTACTGGGCTGGAACTTCTGCCACTGGTTATTTATTCCATGGTTTAAGGTTTTTGGAGTCCAGGAGCCCCAGGTTAAAATGCAAATTCTCCAGGAGTTATAATATCATAATCCAGGGATAAAAGGGTGTCATTTTGTATGCCATGGCCAGTCAAAGGGGCGTGGATATATATCGCCCTGAGGCATCCCCCAGGATCAGGGAGAAAGGGTACATGATTGTCTGCAGTGCATATGGTACTGGAGGGCCTAGGCATTTGCAATCCTGCACTAAGCAATTGTAACAGGTGTAATAATGTTGAAATGCCTCCTGATTTATGTTTTCTTACCAGTAAACCATTCATTCTCCTTATACTCCATCTGCCATTAAGGCTAAGCAGAGTATGGATGATAAGATAGCCCCTCCTGGTGGAGAGGATGCAGAAGTCCTTCCAGAGAGGATAAAATCTCAGGGAGAGGGGAAAGGACACAAAACATTAGTGACAAGGGTGCAGACTCTCTCCTGGACCAGATGAGTTTAGAGTGGGTCCCAGTGCAGAAATTCCACTTCCTGGTTTCTTAAGGATGGTGGATCATGAAAAAGATTAGATTAGTCATAGAAAATAATCTATACTTCTTTTCATGCCTGAGTAACAGTGTGTTAAATTTGAGACCCTGGTACACAATAACCAGCTGCTAACCAGTGGGGCTAAATTGGTCATGAAAAACCACAGAAAGGTAATTTTGGATGAGGGAATAGGGAAAGAAAGAATTATTGAGCGCCTACTATGTGTCAAGCATGTAGTAGGTACTTTACAGAAATTATTTAATGCTCACAATAATTTTTTTTGAGGTGGATATCACCCTTTTTCAGAGATAATAAAACTGAGGCTCAGAAAGTTAAGTATTTTGTCCATGGTCACAAAGAGAATTAGAAGTGGGACTAGGATTTGAAAGGATCTGGCCAGCTCTGAGATGTATAATGTTTTTCCTTAGCTATAGGAAGGGTGAACCAGGAAACATCAGCTGGCCCCTATTTTCTAGGGAAGGATTAGAGAGAAGACATTGGCATAAATTTTGTTGCTTTTACAGAAATCTTTGCAGAGATTTAAATGATCAAAATACATGATCGAAATAAGAAACTTCAGACAAAAAGAAGACAGAAAAAGTATTAATTGCATCTAAAACCAGCAACCAGCATTCATAACCCAGTAAGGCAGCTGGGTTAATAGCATGACAAATTTTATCTTATGTTCTATGTTATCCACTGTTTGACATACTATAAACTAACTTAATTGAGGTTCTAGTCCTATTTAAATCATTGCTTTTAACTGAAAAATCTTGTTTTGATCATTTTTTTTTAAATGGGAATGGGAAAATAGAAGAGAGAAATACTATTTTGGAATTGGAAAAGAACTTAATTATTATCTATCCCAACTCCTCCAATTTACAGATGAGGTAACAGACCCAAAGTGAGCAAATTTTACAGTTACTATCTCCACTTAAACTCCATGAGAACAGAGGCTTGGTCAGCCTGTTCCCTTCTCTATCCCAGGGCTTAGCACGATGCTAGGTGCAGGTTACACAGCTCCTTAGAAGGTATACAAGTGCTCAACACAGCATCACATCATGTACAGGCAGCGCTCTCATCCTCGTCCATAGGCACTTGAGGGGGTGGTGACCCAGATAATTCGCCCCTGAGGGTTTGGGTTGCAAAGATCCTTCCAGGGGAGCCATCTCTTAAGGGAAGCATTCATCATACCCAGTGCTCGAACATCATCAGCAGTAAGTCTGCATCTACCCAGCCTCAGGATTTTTAACTTGCTGACAAGATGCATTTGCTGCATGAGTAAATGGAGGGTTCTGCCTATGAAATCATTCCAGGAAATATCCAGTTTTTCCAAGTCTGGGAGAGAAGGCAGCAAAGCAAGTAGAAGTGAACACAAGAAAAAACAGATTTGCATGTGTGATTTGTGATTTGTAGTAAATAGGATCCGCTGCCTGTTGCTCTGGTAAGCGGATGGAAGGAGGGTGGACTTGCTGACTTTCCACAAAGCAGGGATCTCTCAGCCGCACAACTGGAGACATTGTGACATTCACTTTACCTATTTCTTGGGACATTTTCTATTTCTGCCAAACAACTGCACTCTGAAAATGCGGTGGTGTTTCCATAAGATTTCATAAGAACTCCTTTATTGTAGTGGAAATTGTAATTCTACTGCTAGGACTGTTACTACCACTGTCCCTGTAATGTGTATACGGGTCCTTTTATTTCGCAAAAACCCCTGACTCCCGTCACCCTGTCGTCCTATTGGACCCTCAGGCTGAAGGTCTGGGGAATACTCCGTTGGCAGGACCGCTGAGACTGAGGGTGCCCGTTACGTTTTCTTTCTTATCTTGATCACCTTGGTGTCACCACTTTATAAAGTTCCTGTTATACCTGCATGGGCCAACATGTGCGGGTTTAGACTGGCACAGACCCTGACCAGAACCTTCTCTGAGTCTCTTCCACTGCTCACGACAATTGAAGCTACTCTCTGTGAACAAGATTCTCAAAGGTCATCTTTATCTCCCGCAGCAACAAGACTTAAGAGTGGAAATGCCAGAGTCAGGCGGAGAAAGCGTCTTTGCTTGCTTGCTTTTAAACATCTGTCTTGAATGTTAAAATAGTGGCAGCAGTCAGACGCTGCACGGTGAGCTTCTAGAGTTACAGACATAGCAATTCCTGACCTTCCACAGTTCCGAAGAAATTCTCAAAACATGCTTAGGGGGCAAAAAATATGTTTTCTTTCTACTAGCGTTCAAAGCACTTTAGCAACTTCATCTTGTTCACCGTGATCCTAACTTTATAAAGTATGAAAGCCTATTGAACACATTAAGAAGGAAAAAAACAGGATTCCTGGGGCCCACCCTCAAAGATTTCAATTCGGTGGGTTTGGGTTGGACTCAAGTGCCTGCATTTCCACAAGTTCTGCAAGAGATTCTGACATGTACATAGGCATTTGAGAATCACAGGCATGGTTAGAGCTCCCTCGTAAGAGATCTGTCTCAAATATAATGGCATAGATTTTTTTTTTTTTTGGCGGTACGCGGGCCTCTCACTGTTGTGGCCTCTCCCTTTTCGGAGCACAGGCTCCGGATGTGCAGGCTCAGTGGCCATGGCTCACGGGCCCAGCTGCTCCACAGCATGTGGGATCTTCCCAGACCGGGCCAAAACCCCGTGCCCCCTGCATCGGCAGGCCGACTCTCAACCACTGTGCCACCAGGGAAGCCCTAATGGCATAGATTTTAATTAAAATACTCAAGGACCCCTCACTCAAAACGCAGTTCTTTTGATACCTCTGTTGGTAGACACACCTAATTTGATTCAAGACTTGATTTAAGGTATTAGAAAAAAGAGAGTTTTTTAAAAAGGTGGTGACAGTGGTGTTGGGAAGATGGTTCTTCGCAACCAAACTCTTGCTAGAGTGTCACAAACAGTAGTTGCACTTTTGTGTAAAATGGTGTGAGCAATAATTGCTGGTAGTGATAGTTTTCATTCCACAGATAACAACGAGATGCCCCTTTAAATTCCCAGCAGGGCTCAGTTTTATGGATGAGTTTACATCCTATGCAGGAACAGGTATGTTTCAGGGAGCTAGAGGTAATCAGTAGAGAAGTAAAATTGCTCAGGAAAAACAAACAAACCTCCCTCTTAAACTGGGCTCAAATCTTTGAAGCTTGAGGAAGAATCAATCAACTTGTTTAAAAAAAAAAAAATAGTGTTGCAACTGCGCTTCCTGAGTTGTCTGGGCCACTCTGCAGACCACGCATTACCAAGTGAGGACAGAGCACTTATCCTGCTCATCCCAGCCCGAAGGCCCTCTGTGCCTCTGCGCAAGGTCAACTCCATACAGACCTGGCTCCCTCACATCCGCTGTTGTTAGTCTACAGTTGTTCAAATCTAGACACTTGTCGACAGGGATTTTGCCCAGCTTCTTCAGGAACAGCTTTTTCCTCCATCCTGGATCTTAATTCCATTTCGGAAGTGACAGTCTTAGCTGTACTATAAAAATAAAGAAAAATTTGCTGTGAATGACAGAGTGTATTAAAGATGCATAATGATCGTCATAAGACAAGTGAGAAGACGGACAACAACCCTGAACTGGTCCCTTGTGAAACCTCACCTCAGAAGGGGACAAAACCTGACCTCTGTTCCTGCGGTCGGTGTTCAACACTGGCCTCTCCAGTGACCGGTTTCCTACAAAGGAGCCTGAGGAACTCAGTGGCTTTTCTTTCCTGGCCTGACCTGGGCTTCTTGCATGTAGATGGAGCTTCGTTCCTGGACAAAGAGGTAAACTTGGGCTTCCCTGGTGGTGCAGTGGTTGAGAGTCCGCCTGCCGATGCGGGGGACACGGGTTCGTGCCCCGGTCCGGGAAGATCCCACA
>NW_006770909.1:5454991-5458056 GCF_000442215.2 Lipotes vexillifer
AGGTAAACTTGTTATAACAGCGTTTAAGACAGCGCTGCTGGAAGGATGCACAAACATCTTTGGTGAATGCAATGCTGGGGGTATGCCCAGGCACTGGCCTCCTAACCAGACAGGTGAGGAAGGGAAAGCACTGCAGTCACCACTGATGAGCCTCACATGGCTAAAGAGAGTGAGTGAAACCCTCGCTGCTCATTTCCTAGACCCCTCAATTGACACATCCGGAGAGAGTAGTCCCTGGGAGAGCTTTTGTATTTTCTCCACTCCTGCCAGAGAATACACTCAGAAAGCCTCATGTGTCCTCGTTATTAGGGACTTTTTATGTGGCACCCTTACCAAGTTCCACTGTAATAATACCACACTACATGATATCACTACAATTTTTTTTTAAATAGGATTTACTTTTTTTAAAAAATAATTTATTTATTTATTTATTTGGGGGCTGTGTTGGGTCTTCGTTTCTGTGCAAGGGCTTTCTCTAGTTGTGGCAAGCGGGGGCCACTCTTCATCGCGGTGCACGGGCCTCTCACTATCGCGGCCTCTCTTGTTGCAGAGCACAGGCTCCAGACGCGCAGGCTCAGTAGTTGTGGCTCACGGGTTTAGTTGCTCCACGGCATGTGGGATCTTCCCAGACCAGGGCTCGAACCCGTGTCCCCTGAATTAGCAGGCAGATTCTCAACCACTGCGCCACCCGGGAAGCCCATCACTACAATTTTTAAAAGTTAAATAAATAAAAATAAAAAGCTATGATTTTATTGAGTGCCTACTATGTACCAGGGCTTTACCTACTGAATGTGTCAACATTTAAGACACATGTGAAACACATCGTACTTTTGTAAGGAAAAATGAATAGGCATGTATTGACAGTGACTTTAAAGAGGTTTTTTAAGTGAAAATGCACAGTTTAAAACACATGCAAAGAGTATACTGGAATCCAATAGGAAAGCATAAGTTCTGAATGTGCAGTAATACTCTACTACCCCTGACAAAACGTATACAACCACATAGCAAAAAAGAAATATATTAGTACCAGTGGAAATGAAAAGATAATGACATTACAGTAGTAGTAAATTTAGACTAAAATATTAGCAGGATAATAAAAATTCCCCCTCTCCTCTACAGTGTGTCTGGTGGCTTGCTATTTTTGTTTTGTTTTGTTGCTTTGTTTTGTTTTGTTTTCTTGGTGGCTTGCTGTTTTTAAGAAAACCACTTACAGGCTGTACATCTTTGCGGGGATAGTTGGTGTTGTCACATTCTACCAGTAGGAGGCAGCATCATCCACCTACCATTTACCTCTTCATTTTGGCCTTCAATTTTTATTATGGTACATTGGATACAAGGTATTTTGTTTGGGGTAGGGTTGCCAGATTTAGGAAAAATAAAAATAGCACGTCCGATTAAACTTAAACTTCAGGTAAACAAGGAATCATTGTTCAGTAAAAGTATGTCCCAAATATTGTGTGTATTTTTTCTGGCAACCCTAATTTTGGGTGAGGAGAGTTGTGGATGGAGGATGTGAGTAAAGGGCATTTTGTGTAAACTTAATGCAAAGAGTCACAATTACACTATTTCATAGATTTGGAAACTGAGACTCAGAGAGACTGTTAAGTAGTAAGCAGCAGAGGCAGAATTTGAACCCAGAGCAATCGGCTCCAAAGCCCATTATGTGCAGGCGCTTTTTAAAATTTTTGTTCTTAAAATAATTTTCTCTGCACTGTATCTTATTGCTCTCTCTTTTTTTAGCTTTTTATCTCCATAGGCTTAACCTACAACCATGCTCAAGTTCCGGCCTCACCAAACCTTCTTTTTCTTTGTTTTCCCCTCAAGCCACTGTTCGGTCAATCATTTCCTTTACTGTCAAATGTTTGGAAAGAATGGTTTGTATTTGCTGACCCCACTTCTTCACCACAGTTACCAATTAACCCTCTACATTCTGGTTGCCACACTCACCTAGCCAAATAAATTGTTTCTCAGAGGTCACCACCAATGACCTACGTATGGTCAGGCCACTCAAGATGGCTGTCCTCTTGCTCTCAGTCCATCCCCTGTTCCACCAGGCCCTGCTTCACTCACATGACTATCCAATCCTCTTAATTATAGGGCTTAATCAGTAACTGCCTGCGAGCTTGCCCTCTGCCCCTGCTGCTGGTTTCCATGGTAACTGATGAGCCCACCTGACATCAGTTCCCCTATAAATGGTAGCCTCCTTCTCCACGGAGTAGTGGAGGCTGTTGCCATGTCCTGTCTGCTGCCGGCCATCCATGGAAGGAGTGTTGCTCCAGGACCTTTGTGTAAGATGCCCCTTAACCAATGAGCTTTGATGTCTCTGTTGTTGTCTCCAGGCTTTTTCTTTGGTCTCAAGGCTGAGCAGCTACAAGATTTGCAGGCTGGTGGGGTGCGGTCCACCAACCAACCAGTTGACAGATTCAAAAATCTCTTCTCAGACCACAGCCTACCTGGGCGCTCTGTAATATTTATATGATTGGCAAGTCCAAGGCAGCACAACTGGAAAACCTGGTTCAACTCGTGGGTCCATCAGGTAAGCAAGTCACTTAACTTCTCTGAGCCTTGGTTTACTCATCTGTAAAATGGAAATTATAATTCCTGCCTGGTTCATTTCTCAGGAGCATAGTGACTTAAAGTTACTGAGGCCTCCCAGGAAGATGGGACTCTGCAATGCCTTTAACATCAGAGGTACTTTGTAAACATTCGTTGAATGAACAAATAACTGAACGAATGAATGAATATTAGTCTTACAGTTCCTCAATAACCAAAATAAATCAAGATTACAAATCTTTATCAAACCATCTAAGTATAAATATGAGTACCAATTTATGAGGCCCCTGGACATCTCCTTACAGACCATATATTTCTTTTTTTTTAATCTATAAACCCCTTCCTTCAAAAAGTATCTTATGTCATACCTCAATATATAAAACAGATGAGTCAGAGCTGCTACAGGTTGGCTGAGGAGGGAGGGCTGGCACTCCGTGGAGGGTGCAAAGTGACCACACATAAGCAGCTCCATGGAGTGACTCGGGGCCTTTTCTGGTGGCTTTACTGCTGAA
>NW_006770909.1:5458066-5487722 GCF_000442215.2 Lipotes vexillifer
CAGCTGAACCGAGCTCTTGCTTCTCCAGGTGATTCTGTGAGCCAAGCAGTATCTTCTCATTAGGTTCCTTTCCAAGCTAAACCTGTAGGGGCTTGTTTCCATTGTTTACAACCAAGAATCCCGATGCTTTCATAAAACATTTTTACATGTTTGTAACATGGGTGATGCTGTACAGGGAACCAAGGTAACAAGTTCCTGTTGCCAAGGAGCTACCTGTCTGATGGAGCAGACAGACAGGAAAGCCACAGAGGGTCCAAAGTCCAGTGGGTGCGTCTTGGGAAGCTTCCAGGTGAATGTGGTGGATAAATTGCACCTTAAAGGGTGAGTGAAAGTCAGCCAGGTGGGTGGACATGAGGGAGGGATAAATGGGGGAGGGGTGCAGAGGGAGGATGCCACAAGGGAAGGTCTTTCTAGGCACAGGTACCCACTTCGGGGGAATGTGGCCAGTTCAGGAGAGAGTCAGTCAGAATGTCAGGGGTAGAGGATGAACATAAGATTGGGGGGAAGGCAGAGGTTGTGAAGAGATATTCAACTGATCACAGACACCTTGAAGACCATGCTTACGAGTATAGACTTTCTCTTCAAGGCAAGAAAGATTCAGTGAAGGATTTTAAACCGGTGAGAGACACCACAGTATCTGTGGTTTAGAAAGAGCACCCGGTAGCAGTGTGGAGGACAGGCTGGCCACAGAGCAAGACGAGGAGCAGAGAAACCAGGGAGAAAGCTGTGGCGGTGGTCCAGGCAAGAGACGATGAAAGCCAGGACAGCAGCGGAGACAGGAATGAGGTCCCAGAGCTGTTTGGAGGACAGAATTCACATGACTCCAGGGGCCACTGGACTTGGGGAGAAATGGAAATGGAGAAGCCATGCATGGTGTTGCCCAGCTGGGATAACCAGCTGACTGGTCTTGCGTGGTTAATTTAATCATGGTTATGGGTATCCATTAACCATGTTCCTGAAGCTCCAAATCATACTTTAGAACAAATATCAACAACTTTCTGACTGCCCTCTTTTAAAGGTAGACTTCTTAATTTTCTACTTCCAAAAATGCATTCAGTCTGCTTACAGGTAAAATGATATTTTTGGTATTTGGTGCAAATAATCTGACGGACATGAGGGTAGGTATAAATGAAACAAGATTGGCCATGGATTGGTAATTGTTAGAGGGAGGTGGTCTTGGGGACTCATACTGTTCTCTCTTCTTTTGTATATGTTTGCATAAAAAGTTTAAAGTGTTTTGAAAATACATTTAATCTAATAATATAGTGACGGCATTGTATATGACACATAACTTTAGAGAGAGATTTGGCAATATTTTCATAACCCTTGTATTTGTAGTCTCTGTTCTGGGAATTTGTGCTAATTAGCTGAAACAGAGTAAAGCAGAAAATAGGGGAGAGGGAAAGCCAAAGATATTCACTAAAGGGCAGAAAAGGAACTTAAGTAATTATGGCACAGGCATGTAATGGAATATTATGCCACTGTCAAAATTAGGCATGTGAACATCACGTAACAATATGAGAACTGAGCAGTTTAAT
This sequence comes from Lipotes vexillifer, assembly GCF_000442215.2. Taxonomy (NCBI): domain Eukaryota; kingdom Metazoa; phylum Chordata; class Mammalia; order Artiodactyla; family Lipotidae; genus Lipotes; species Lipotes vexillifer. The sequence continues at coordinate 5,459,605 of NW_006770909.1, forward strand.
AACATGTCTCAGTAGGATCACAGCTCTGTGTAAGATCAAACGGGCTTTATAAGCTCTTATAATTGTACAAAGTACATCCGTTTGGCCCCAGCTACCTCTCTGACTGGTCTACTGCTCATCCTCTCTCCATCTCTCATCTTGCTTCAGCATGCCTAACCTCCTGGCTTGCTCTCAAGCACTCCAGGCTCACCCCCGTCTTGGGCCTTTGCATTTACACATCCCTTTGCCTGGAAAACAGCTCCCACAAATACCTGTGTAGCTGGCTTCATTCATTCTACGTGGCTGACTTTCAGATCTCAGCTCAAATGCCACCAAATCAGAGACTCCTTCCTTCCAACCACATCTAAAATAGCACCCCCAGCCCATCATTCTCTGTCTCCTCAGCCTGCTTTGTCTTCATATGACTTATCACACTGAAATTATATCTGCTTTTGGTTCTTTATGTACGCAAATGTTCTCTTTTTCATGGCTGTACTTCTAATAACAGTGACTGGCACATAGCAGATACTCAGTGTTTGACTGGTTGGTTGACCATAAATGCATGTATATGAATAAAAGGCTGAAAAGAATCTTGAAGAAATGACCATTTGTGTTAGGATGAAAGGAAATAGGGTATTTTTCTCTAAACCTTTCTGCAACATATTACTTTTGATAATTTAAAAGGAAAGTGGGGAATTCCCTGGCGGTCCAGTGGTTAGGACTCCACGCTTCCACTGCTGGAAGCCCGGGTTCAATCCCTGGTTGGGGTCCCGCAAGCCGTGTGGCATGGACAAAACAAAAAAGTAAAATGAGCAAATTATTTAAAGCATTTAACAAAATAAATGTTTAGAACAGACTCATCATATTAGGTTTTGGTGTCTCGTCGCTGGGTCGAAAATCAGTTGTTTTAATGTCATTGCTCTCTTTTCTGTTTTCAGCTTTGGGGGACCTGAATTTTGACCCCCCTGATGCATTTGCTGACAAGTGAAGTCTGGGGTTTAGTTTCTCCATCTGAGGAGCTCTTGTTCCCTGTTTGACTCATGGACAAGTTGAAGGGGGTCTTTCTCAATAAGCCATCTGCCTGTGTTTTTCTGATTTCTAGGATTTCAGAAGAAAACAAGAGTCTGTCAAGCCTGTGTGAAATCCTAACTTCCCTACCCCTGTCTTTATTTCCTCCTTACTTTCTGTTTTTATTGCTGGTAGTGTTTAACATAGAAATAAGAATAATGCAACCCAGGATCCTGGAACTAACAGATGATAGCAGATACAAATCCAAAGCAAATTTGAGTTTTAAACTTTGCCCTATTTTATTGTGAGATACAATTCATTAAACACCACTTTGGCAAGTGCATTAAATGTGTCAATACTTTTTAAATTTCAACAGTCAGTTAAAGTTACCTTCCGGGAGAGAGAGTGTCAGAGCACTCAGCATGCCTCTGAGCTGCCTGGGCGACAGTTTTGCAAAGGGCCAGAGGGCCAGGGACCCCAGTCGCATCTCTTGGCTTACCGTTTCTTTTTCTCTTGGCATTCTCACCTTCTCTACTGCAGCCCTTCACACACACCCCATAAAAACACATTGGCAGTAAAGAATTAATTCACTCCATAAACAGAACTCACTGTTCTCGATGCTAAGAGATTCAATGATAAACAAGACACAGCTCATGTCACTGAAGTCTTAACCTGGTGGAAAGATGGTTACACTGGAGCAAGGAGACCCACGTAGTCAGGGAACCCACAGTTGGACCAAGCCTGTCTCAGAGCACAGCCTTTGAACGATGAGTGGCATCGCCTGGGTTTTGAAGAACTGAGATAGCTAAAAAGAGGAGAGAGAGGGAAGTGTCCCAGGCAGAAAAATCAGGCCCAGAAACCTCCAGGTATGAAGATCTAAAGGAGCCTGGGGTTGCCTCTAGGAGTGAATTCTGGTTTGTCTGGAGCAAGAATGGAGGATGGAGGTTAGGGGTAGTTCTGGTATGATTTGAGGCTCAAGATTCATAAGGGTCAATCTATGAATCCCTCCGGGGATTTGCTTACATTTTAAGGGATGGTTCAAGACTTAAAGGGATAAAACTATAAATGGAATTTTAGATTCTGTTAATAAAATTTAGATTCTGTCCTTAGGCTAGGGCCTAATAGGTATTCTTAAAGGTACAATGTTCATGGCTTCCTCCCTATAAAATAGGTCTTACAATGTTCCAGAATGGTTCAAGAAACATTTTGCACAAGGGGATCCTCAAAATGACTTTGCAGAGCCCACCTCCCTGCTTGGGGGATGGAATGTTCCATATACCCGGAGTACTATTTTAGAAGTCACAACTGGGCATCCTTTTTTTCTTTTCTCCAAACTAGAAGCAGGATCCGGCCCACCAGGTTTACGCAGGAACAGACAGCAATGGAACCAGACAGGTGTCCCAGCCACAGCCCCACAGCTGACTGAGCCTCAGTAGGTTGGGTGGGAAAGAGAGACCTTCAGCTTGTGAATCCAGCCACAACCTGCTGCCCTGACTGCCCCATCCTGATTCCACCAACACCCCGGGGGCACTTTTCCTTTCACTGGTCCACTGGCTCCCACCCAAGACTTACCTCTATGGTCATTTTCACTCATTTTCACCTTTGGGAGGTTTATACACTGCTATTCTTTGGAGAGCCATCATAGTAAATGCTTTTACTTTCCCCCGCCCCAGTTGCTGTGACTCCATCTCCCACGTCTTAAGAAAACACTGCTGGATGGCGCTCCAGGATGTGGTAATTTCCCCAAGTGAAACCCCACCCAGCTGGTGAGGCCCTGCTGGGTTCTACGTGCAGATGAGTACACCACAGAGCAGGATGGGAAAGACCAGGGAGCCAGGGAGGGTCAGAAAGTACACAGGACTCGAGTGATCGGGAGAGGAAACAAAATACCGTAGGGAACAAGGAAGGCAGAAAGGAGAGGATGGCAAGAGAAGGAAGCAACTGAGAGCTAACAGGGAATCAGAAAAGGAACAAGTGAGAGAAAGGCAGATTTGTGAGAACAAGGGGGAGAGCACCTGCATATTTCTTAATATACAGTGGGTTAAGCAGTAGGTTACCATGCTCGTGCTTAGAAAAGAATTTTTTTCAAAATGTATTTGGGAAATTTCTCTTTTTTTTTTTTATTTTTTATTTTTTTTTCCTTGCGTTATGCGGGCCTCTCACTGTTGTGGCCTCTCCCATTTGCGGAGCACAGGCTCCGGACGCGCAGGCTCAGCGGCCATGGCTCACGGGCCCAGCCGCTCCGCGGCACGTGGGATCTTCCCGAAATGGGGCACGAACCCGCGTCTCCTGCATCGGCAGGCGGACTCTCAAGCACTGCGCCACCAGGGAAGCCCTGGGAAATTTCTCTTTATATATCAAACTTGTGCAAGTACTCAGGCTTCCCACACCAGCTCGAGCTTTAAGAATGGCTTCCCCCTTGTCTCTGCACTGGGTTTTACTCTGTGAAAGTAAATCCTGGAAACCGAATTTGGGGAAATTTTCAGATCACAACATAACCAGACTATAGCAGCTAAAAACTAGGGTTTTGCCTCTCCTCCCAGGATCAGAAGGATTCACTTAAGAGCCCTCTGGGAAAACTAATGGCTGGCATTTAACAGAGTAGTTACTGTATTATATTTACTGTATTATCAGTAGGTAAGTTTACTTGCCATGAACCCCCAAGGATAATACATATTTGGCATGTAATTTCTCTTGCACTGAAGAGATTTTTGTTTTTGTAAAAGTGAGGTATACTTTTTTTTCTTTTCCATCCTTAGGTTTAGGCTTAACGTATATTTTATTTTATTTTAATTTTTTTAACATCTTTATCGGAGTATAATTGCTTTACAATGGTGTGTTAGTTTCTGCTTTATAACAAAGTGAATCAGTTATACATATGTTCCCATATCTCTTCCCTCTTGCGTCTCCCTCCTTCCCACCCTCCCAGGTGGTCACAAAGCACCGAGCTGATCTCCCTGTGCTATGCGGCTGCTTCCCACTAGCTATCTATTCCACGTTTGGTAGTGTATATATGTCCATGCCACTCTCTCACTTCAGGCTTAACGTATATTTTAAAGCATTTTTGAGGAATGCTTTCAAAGGCCTTAAAATTTTTGATCCAGTGTTTTCAGAGTGAATCGTATTTTCAGTGTTGCTTCTTAAAGGGAAATGCATTTTCTTTTGCCACAAAACTTACTTTATTAAAAAGCATAACACGTGCTACAACATGAATGACACTTGAGGACATAAGAGCAGAAAGCCAGTCTTAAAAAAGGCAAATACTGTATGATTCCACTTACATGAGGTATATAAAGCAGTCAAATTCATAGAAACAGATAGTAGAACGGTGGTTGCCACCACCGTTGGTGGGCTTGGGGGAGGGGGAATTGTCTAATCTGTACAGAGTTTCACTTTTGTAAGATGAAAAAGTTCTGGTGGTCTGTTGCACAGCAATATGAATATATTTAACACTACTGAACTGCACACTTAAAAATGGTTAAGATGGTAACTTTTATGTTATGTGGGGCTTTTTTACTACAATTAAACATTTTTAAAAAATATATTTAAAAAACATGATTCAGAAGGCTAGGACTCTAAATGTAAAGAAGTTTTAAGAGTACCTTAAACAATTTCTGCTTTTATTTTTCTTCTTATGTATGTACAAGTACGACATGATTTTTATTTTTATTTTTATTTATTTATTTTTTTAAAAATTTATTTGTTTAGTTTTGTCTGTGTTGAGTCTTCGTTTTGTGCGTGGGCTTTCTCTAGTTGCGGCAAGCGGGGGCCACTCTTCATCGCGGTGCGCGGGCCTCTCACTACCTCGGCCTCTCTTGTTGCAGAGCACAGGCTCCAGACGCGCAGGCTCAGTAGTTGTGGCTCACAGGCCCAGTTGCTCCGCGGCATGTGGGATCTTCCCAGACCAGGGCTCAAACCCGTGTCCCCTGCATTGGCAGGCAGACTCTCAACCACTGCGCCACCGGGGAAGCCCACGACATGATTTTTAAAAATCCATACCTAAATGTCTAAATAAGTTTTAATAAGTATAAAGTAAAAATCCTAGGTAATTTTTAAAAACTTACTTCAGTCACTCAGCTCTAAAGCATTCTGGCGGCATGCAGTGTCTTGAGTTACATGTCTGATGGGCTTACTTCAGCCCTATTCAGACCTCTTGCCTTGAAAACATATTATTGTAGATATATTTCTAGCATTAGTTAGTATTACTATTCTCAATTAATTTAAGCGGAAAAGGGATGTATTAAAAGGATGACAAAACTTCTATTAAAAGGATGACAAAGGTAAACATGTGTTTACCTCCACTCCTTTTGGACCCCATTTAAACAATTAAGGAATTAAAAAAACACAATCACTTCATGAATCTGTAAGGATAAAGAGAACTGGACAGATGCCAACAAAATTTTGGAATCTAGAGAGCATGAGGAGGGTACGTTTATCTGACTTTACAGTTAATTACCTGCCAAGTTTGGGGTAACAGATTTTTCAAATTTCAGAATCCCCAGAGGTTCAGTAAGTGAACCAGTAATTATACCAGGTAACTCCGAAGGAAGAGGTAGGAATGGGCAGGGCTGAAAACAGGATGATTAGTTTAAAAGTATAAGAAGTTAAACTATTAAATTCCATTTCTCACCCCGGGGCAGACAGGAGACCGAACTCATCCCCACCCTGGAAAAGATAGAAAGTTTATTTTCAGAAACTGTTGAAACACAGAGGATCTGGATTCAGAGACACTGGTCATGGTTCGAGTACCGTATTGGATAGGGCGTGAAGTAAAGTCTGTGCACAGAAGCGTGAGATCTCTCCTTAAGCCCCCTTTAGTTCCTCTAAGAACACACTGGCAACCAAGCTTAATCACCCTCTTCCCCCGCCCAATAGAGGCAGGTGCAGGGACACCTACCTGGGAAACTGACCAGCCCAAGAGAAAAAACCTGCAGATATTGACTGTGTAGAGTCCCTCAACTAAATGAATCTGTTGCTGCCCAAGCAATTACAGAGAAGCCCACTGATGGACAAGTCCTACCTATATACACAGAGCCCCTCATTCTACAAGTGCTCGGAGGACCAAAGACCTCAAGATAGTTGAGGAAAGACTCTGATATGAAAATGAGGTGTAGAAACCGTAAGAAAAAGGGAACTTGGAGAAAATAAGGACAAAGTAAGGAGAAGAAAAAAAAGTTTTTAAATCACTATTAGACTTAGAGAGTTCTTGGGCCCATAAGCCAAGAATCAGAAGATGTAAAAAGGGGGACATCTAGGGAATAAAGGAACTTCTAGAAATTAAAAATGTGATCATTTCTGTGCAAGATTAAAGTGGCAATCGTGTAGTTTTGAATCTACCTATTCCTCTAACAGTAACCACCACCACAACAAACGCACAACAATTATCTACTATAAAAATAGTAAGGTATCCTGTGAACTTCAAATACAAGGAAAGGGCGGATTAACTGACAGCAGAAAGACCCACAGGGTATCAGCAAGTGGGCAGGAGGAAGTCGAAAGCAGGCAAAGTGTCTTCTGGTGGCACTGAACGGCATCCGACTTGTAATCAAACCGCCAAAGGTACTTACCCTAAAATCTAAATGTGCCCACTCAGCATAGAAAGCTAACTGCGTTTTTGGGGAACAGTGCCAGAGCTAGGTTCTAAGGGTGAAGGCAAAGGAAAGATTAGATGGTGTGTGACAGTCTGGGCCCTATTAAATCTCAGAACTAACCAATTGACTGTCCAGGACAAAGTCCCTCACGGAGAAGGATCTGCTGGCAGTAGAATCTAAATTGAGCAGCACAGAGATACTATTGTGATGAAAGAAACGGAAGAACAGCTTCAGGGCTAACAGCACATTTTGGCTTCTGTAAGAAACTTGCTTGCTTGCTTGGGGCGGGAAGAACCGGGTTCCTGATTGGCTGATTCAAAATTAAACAGCTCCCTCCCGCCTTGGGGACTTCCCGCCCTGTGAAGGGTATAAAAGCCTCGCCCGGCTGTTAGTCGGGGTCTCACTCACTTCTCTCCGAGTGGGACCCTGTCCGGACAGTTTGTGTAAGCTTCTATACTTGTATAAATCCTTTGCTAATCTTTCTACTTGGTGTTGGTGATTCTCGGGTGTCCTTGGTTGGGACACGGGTCGCATTTACCGGGGAACTCGACTCCAGGCGTGTGGCTCCCGGACCGCAACAAATCCTTTACCAGAGCCTAAGACATAAATATCCTATTTTATCTTATTATGGGTTTACAATAATTTTAATATTTACTCTAGAAAGTAACACTTGACATGTCATATATGAGACAGATTTGTGGGGACATAAAAGGTTAACAAAAATAGGGTCTATATTAGAGCATAGGGTTCATAGTTTCCTTTGATTTTGATATACTGTAAATCCTGTATTCATTAAGTGCATAGTGGATGCCTATTATGTGAGAGGTACTATGTTGGAGACAGTAGTGAAAAAGAGAACGTGATCGCTGCCTTAATGAGCTTAAAATCTATCAGGGAATGATTGAATGAGCGTTTCACTTATGAAATAGGGATCTTGCAAGTAAAATATAGTCTACTACTTATTCTAATACCTTGAAACTGTGATTGTCAGTGAGAGTTTATACATATCATTACCAGCACATGGCGTGAGCATTGCTATTGTCTGCTTCTCTGGGGCTCTTCTCTGCCTTATCCTTTTATTAAATCAAACCAACAGCTTGTCAACAGTTTTGAGGAACTGCCAGACTGCCAAAAGGTAAACACAATCCAAGTGTCCATCAACTGATGAATGGATAAATAAAATGTGATTTCATACAATGGAATATTATTTGGTCCTAAAAAAAGTAATGAAGTACTGATATATGCTAGAACATGGATGAACCTTGAAAACATTATGTTAGGTAAAAGAAGTCAGACACAAAAGACCACATATAAGATTCCATTTATATTAAATATCCAGGATAAGCAAATATATAGAGACAGAATGTAGACTAATGATTGCTTAAAGCTGAGAGGGGTAAGGGAAAGTGGGGTAGGGGAAGGTGATAGTTAAAGGGTAAGTGGTTTCTTTTCGATGAGATTAAAATGTGCTAAAATTGTTTGTAGTGAAGGTTGTACAACTCTGTGGGTCTACTAAAAACCAATGAATTGTACACATTAAATGAGTGAATTATATTTTGTGAATTTTATCTCGATAAAGCTGTTACTAAAAAATGAAGCTATTATTAACTACAGGAAAAAAAGCATATACATTTCTGACATACTTTATGGTTAAGATGTGAACAGTTTTTACATAGCTGTAATAATATAACAGTAAATGTTATATTGCAAAACTGGAATAACCATATTGAAGGACTGTGGAAAGGGGAAATTTGTAGAAGTTTACAGAAATAAATTCTCATCTGTCCTACCAGGAAGACAGTAGATAGTACCTAAGTTGAAATGAGAGTATAAGTGTATTATTTAGAAATACAGATGTAAATAGTAGACAAAAGAACAAAAGAATTGGAATATGTTGCCTGAATAAAATCTTATTACATTTAGGTTTTTCTCAACTACTTTTTTGTGTGATCCTGGACATCTGCGACCTCTAAGGCTCAATACTGTCTTCTGTAAAATAGAAGTTATAATAATAACATATAATACAGAGTATTTTGTGATGATTAGATGAGATGATCCATGTCAGATGCTTATTGTAGTGCCTGTGACATAGCAAGAACTCAATAAATGTTAGATTCTGATGTCATCATGATCATAGTCATTATCACCACCAGGACTATGAGGTAGCTGGCATTTATTCCAACCATTAGGGCTAATCGGATGCTCATGGGAAGGTCTAGAAATAACTGCCAGGGAGTAGGAATGATGGTTTCTCTTTGCTGTGAGGCCCTCCACTTGTACCCAAGGCCCCTCTGGGGTCCCAAGGTAACAGAGGACAGAGTCTTGAGTGTAGGATCTTAGGTGCAGCCAGTACCTTCCTGGCCTCTCCACAGCCCCTAATACTTAGTCCCTTATCTCATCATCCACCCATGCATCCCTTATTATGCAGTGAGTTATCATGAAGGATGTAGTAACAAGACTGCCCATGGGATCTTCTCTCCCGTTTTAGGGCTGTTGGTCATTAGTTGTTTCCTGCAGTGAACCCGTCTCCTTATTGGCAAATTGTGACACAGAGGTCCCCCAACCCCCAGTCCCTGGTACCCCCGGTACCGGTCCACGGCCTGTTAGGAACCGGGCCGCACAGCAGGAGGTGAGCGGCGTGCCAGTGAGTGAAGCTTCATCTGCCACTCCCCAGCCCTCGCATTACTGCCTCAACTATCTCCTCCCCCATCCCCCGCCAACGTCTGTGGAAAAATTGTCTTCCAGGAAACCAGTCCCTGGTGCCAAAAAGGTTGGGGACCGCTGTTGTAGCATAAAGAACGTATCCATTGGAGCTCAAAAAGTCACCAGATGGGTTTAGATGTTCCCAACATTCTCCTTACCTAGATATCACCTCCCCTGTGCCCAGCACCAGGAGAACATCAAAACTCACAGAATTCTGAGAATCAAAGTTCTACCTAGACATATCCTGATCATGAAAGCAGCCAAGATAAAGGAAATGCAAATAAAATTAGAGAGTTGTAAAAGCACTGTTCAGTTAGTCACAGAAAATTATATAGGCCTGGAGAGGTTTTAAGTATCTACCTTCGTCTGGTCCTTAAGCTGGAGGCTCAATGCAGCTCATCCCAATTGCATTACTTATGCTCCCTTTTAAGTGTTCTTAAAACAGGAGCAGCTTCCTTACAGAGGAACTTAATGAGACAAATAACATTTGTATAATAAGCATGTATGTGTACATTACGCAGTGCCGTGTTCTGACAAAGCTCATCTGTGATAAGGAACTTGCCCTCTTACAGCTTCTAATGTTCCTAAAGCAAGGAGCAGATGGAGAGAAAGGCACATGCTTTAGCCAAATGCAAAAGAAGTGGAGTAATACACACTTTTACAGTGGCTTTATTCTTGATAAGGGAAAAGATAATAGAAAGACAAGGAGAGTGGCACTAGATAAGTATAGGATTTTAAAGAGCTAATGTGAGAATTGGAAGATTTTCAAAAGTGGGGATCTCACTTTGGTTCTTTCGATATGTGGTGTGATGAACACCATGAATTACACGCTCAAAATCTCTTTCAACCCCGTCCAGCAGGTTTTCCCTACTGCAGAGACTACAAACTTAAAATGCCTTTCCCCAGCCTCCCCCAGAGCTAGGCTCTGGATGTGATTTAGGTTCTGCTGATCCGCTGCATTTGTGCAAGCCTTGAATTTGCAGCTGAGGTACGTGGGGAGGGGACGGGTTACGTGATGTCCAATTTCCTGATGTGTGTGGTTTTGGGTCAGCAGCTGTAGCAGCTGCTTCCAGTTTCAACAGGCAGTGGCCTCATTGTGACAGGGCAGCAGTGTTCTTGGTGGCCCAGTAATATGGGGTGGCTTTAGGGTCTTCCTGGAAACACAACTCAGAATCCATTTCCCCATGATTCCATAACCGATATAGTACCTGTAACAAATCCCTTTTTGCCAATCTAACCAGAGCAGATCCTGGTCTCTTCTGAAGAGCCCTGCCCGATACTGGGTGGGTGGGATGGTGGGAGCTACATAGGAGTGGGAGACACCAGTCAGGAACCTCATAGGACAGGAGTACGTGCTCAATCTCTCAAGTTGCTTAAATCTCTCTCAGCAAGAAGGAACTCCGTGCCATACCACAAGGGCTTCCGGGGTGGAGAAAAGTATGATAGGAGGGTGCTACGTGACCATTAATTGTTTCAGGAATACCCAAATAAGTTTTAGAAAAAGAGATTGAAATCTTTAACAAAGCCCACAAGGCCGTACAATGTGATTTCTACATGTTTCATGAGCCTGGTGGACTGTGCCGTCACTTTCTCTTGTGCAGCCATGCTGGCCTTCAGATTCACGACTCCCTTCTCTGCCTCAGAACCCCAGCTGCGGATATTCTTTAACTGGTAACTCTTACTTGTTGTTAAATGAACTCTCTCATTAGACCTCAGGATGTCCATGTGATGTGCTCTCTTGACACGTCCTACCTCCCTTCATGAGTCCCAGCCAGAGTTAAATGCTGATTTATATAAGTCAAAAATATTAATAGATGTCTGCCCTGCAGACAGGAAAGTCCATGAGTAGAGGCTGCCATATCCTCAGTATCTAAAAGTGATTTGCACACAGCTGGGGGCTCAGTAAGTATAGGTTAAGTGTATGCACTCCATCTTCCTGCTCCGGTTTTGTTGCAACTCTATCTGAATACCTGCTCCCATGACTGTTGCAGCAAAGGAAGATAGATTGGAGACTTGGCCACCGGTTCCTAAATGCTTCTGCGAGGGAATGACATGCATCACCTCCATGAATACTTCGTTGGCCAAAGCAAGTCACAAGGCCACCTAGCTTCAAAAGGGCAATCCAGGAAGGGAAGGAGAGCTATGAATACTGGTCTGCTGCAGCCCCCTACCCTAGAAGCTGACCTAAACATTAAGGTTAGAAGGGGAAAACTATTGATTATTCTATAACTCGTGACTTGAGTCTTACTTCCTAAAGCAAGCACATCGTATTCTTTGTTCTGAGGCATATTTCCCCCATTTCACTTTTATTGTCATGTTCTCTACTGGCATTCTTATCTAGGCAGTCCTAAGCTCAGGGCTTTACCAGAAATGTCCCTGTGAAAATGAACTTTAGGCCAATAGCAGAATGTGCTTACCCAAGCTGGCTCATCATCTATTCATTGCCTCAATGAGGACAAACACATTTAGTCCCTTTGTTACACATGACCCCTGGCTGTGCTGCTGTTCTCATTCATTTGCCTTGAAATTAGCTGCTCTTGGAGCTTGGCAGCGTGGGGCCAGCATCCACAATCAACCACCTACGGACTGACCATCTGTTACCCATAGTTCCTTTACCAGGTGTTGATAGGTGCAGAGAAACACAGTTCAGGACTCTTGTCCTCAAGGAGCTAACCCTTGAGGAAACGAGATGTAAATCCCCCCCACTACTACCTAAATTCATGGCCGTGTATGTTTAAATACAGAATGGGTTGTCGGGCAATGAAAGAATTTCAGAGGCAGGCGAAAGAGGGGGGAAAGGGAGGAAGACGATCAGCCACAGTTGCAGAGGAGAGAGCCCCCGCCGTCAACGGGTGTGGGGGGCATGTTGCTGAAGCGGCGGGGGGGAAACCCCAAGGGGGGGCATGTTGCTGAAGCGGCGGGGAGAAATCCCGAAGAGGAAGGGCCAGTGGTGGCCTCCCCTTGGTCCAGTCGTCTCGGTTCTGACTTTGAGTCTTCCCAGGTCATGACTGCACCTGGGATTCCAGAAATTCTACATCTTCTGGGAGTCCAGCATTTGGATTAATATGAGAATGCTACTCCACATCAGAGATCTTTGTGTCCCGACTGACACCCTCCGAGCCCACAGCTTGCTGCAGGCATTGCTGGGACAGCCGGGTGTGTGCAGGCCTCACAGGACAGCGCTGCCTTGGCTGAACCCAGGAGCTCTGCTTCTTGGCCCTGGAGCTTCTCTGCCGCCACCTTGAGGGTGGCTGAAGGGAGCCGCCCAGAGTTCTACTGCAGGTGCAAACCTGGGAAGTGCCAGGAAGTTCACACCCGCCTTGGACAAACCTTGGCCAAGGGGAACTTGGGGGCCGTGCAGCAGGTACATGCCCCCCTCTTCTGTCCCTTGAGCTCACAGCTGTGAAGGCGTTTTACACATTTTCTCAGGAGTTCCCCAGAGGGGAGTAAACTGTGAAGAGTAACCTCCTGTTTAACACACACTGTACTGACTTTTCCTCCTTCTGTTTCACAATTCCAGGTCCCCCAATAAGCAAATCCTATGCCCAAGTTAGGACACACCCCCCCCAAAGAAAACTGTTTAAACTTCTTTACTTGTTCAGTAAAGCACTTACCCCTTTGCTTCAGAGTTATTAATTAAAAAATTAAAATTAAAAAAGGCTAATTCTTTGCATCTTGCTCTTATACTTTAATAGACTATTTTGGAGATCTTTTCATGTTAGGACAAAAGTATCTATCTGATTTTTAAAATAATATTCACTCTATGGAATATCATAATTTATATAATCAGTTCTCTATTCACTCTTCTGATAAATACTTTGATGGACAGCTTTATCTGTGTATAGGTCCTCTTTTCCCAAACTGCCCTTTATCTTCATCTTAATATCATTTCTCCCAACCAAAATATTGGGAGAAATATCCTGGCCTGCGCTCTATTAGGGTAGGTCAGGATTGATGGGTTTCAGGCAGCAAAGCCGAGCTGGTAGGGATTTTTGCAGGCCATACAGATGTGCCTTTAAACCTGTGAGAGTTTAGCCAACTGAGAAGTGAGAAGAAAACAGTCCACAGAAGAGACCAACCTCACTTCTAACACAAATTGCAAGTTCACGGGTTCCCAAGACCACTCTTAGGTTTGATAATTTGCTGGAAGAATTCACAGAACTCACTGAAAGCTGTTATGGTTATGCTTTAATACAGCTAAACACTACAGATTAGAATCAGGCAAGGGAAGACGTACACAGGACAGAGTCCAAGAGAGTACGAAATGCTGTTTCTGTTTCCTCTTCCCATGGAGTCATGACACTGTCACTTTCTTGACATTGATGTGTGACAATACGCATTGAATATCATCAATCAAGAAAGTTTACCCCAGCCTCAGTGTCCAGTCTTTATCCAGTGGGTAACCTCAAGTTCCAGCCCCTCAAGAGGTCCACTGATACCACCTCAAAACACCCACCCTATCTCACTTTGTGACTAATTGCCTGGCCCCCAGGCTAACAAAGACTCTCCTGTCAAGAAGCTGAGGGCAGTGTAGGTGGGTTCCCTTCTCTCCACACCCTCTCCAGCATTTATTGTTTGTGGATTTTTTGTGACAGCCATTCTGACTGGTGCGAGGTGATATCTCATTATAGTTTTGATTTGCATTTCTCTAATAGCGATGTTGAACATCTTTTCACGTGCCTCTTGGCCATCTGTATGCCTCCTTTCGAACCCTCCTACAGTGTTGGTGGGAATGTAAATTAGTGCAACCACTATGGAAAACAGTATGGAGGTTCCTTAAGAAGCTCAAAATAGAGCTACCATATGATCCTACAGTCAATCCCACTCCTGGGCAAGTATCTGGAGAAAAACATGGTCTAAAAGGATACATGCACCCCAGTGTTCATTGGAGCACTGTTTACTATAGCCAAGAAATGGAAGCAACCTAAATTTCCATCGACAGAGGAATGGATAAAGAAGATGTGGTGTGTGTATATGTATCTCTCTCTATATATATATACACACAATGGAATATTACTCAGCCATTCAAAAGAATAAAATAATGCCATTTGCAGCAACATGGATGGACCTAGAGATTGTCATACTGAGTGAAGTAAGTCAGACAGAGAAATATCGTATGATCACGCTTATATGTGGAATCTAAAAAAAATGATACAAATTAACTTACTTACAAAACAGAAACAGCCTCAGAGACTTTGAGAATGAACTTACGGTTACCAGCGGGGACGGGGGGGATACTCAGGGAGTTTGGGATTGACAGGTATACACTGCTATATTTAAAATGGATAACCAACAAGAACCTACTGTATAGCACAGGGAACTCTGCTCAATATTATGTAACAACCTAAATGAGAAAATAATTTGAAAAAGAATAGTTACATATGTATGTATAACTGAATCACTTGGCTGTACACCTGAAACTAATACAACATTGTTAATCAACTATACTCCAATATAAAATAAAAATTTTTTTTAAAAAAAGCAGCAACTGAGGACAAAGCCCAGACCTCTTTTTTGCAGTAAAAGATAGACTCTATAGTACACAACACCAAAACAGAATTGACTCCATTAGATTTTTCTAGGGAAATATCTAATTAACAATGTCTAATTTTCTTTCCCAAGAAAGTTATTTAGTCAAGCAAAATGGGAATGACCATCAGTTTGCTCAATAGCAAAAAGTGTCCTTGACAGCAGTCAGCTCAACATGTCGCAAAGAAGCCCTGGTCAAATGGTCCTCCCAACCTCACACCCTGCCCGAACATGGCAAACAGCAAAGTTGCACTGGCCACATATTTTCCCCTTGGGCTGGGATCTCCGTTTATTTTAAGGGAAATAAAATCCTTATGTTTCTGAATCATTTACACTTAACTCATTAAAAAATTTCACAATGGAAATTCTTTGGTTCTCTCCTTCTTTAAATCTTGGGGAGTGGGGTTGTGGGAAACAAAGAAGTTCACACTAGCAGGTATTTCAAACATTCAACATACCGCAAACTTAGTTTCAGGCCAGGAAATCATGAAGAATATTTTGCTGGTGTTAGTGATACCACATGACTCTATTCTTCTAGAACTTGAGTGCTCAGATCACACCAGATCCACAAAGCCTTCTCCCAGACAGGAGTTTTCTTAGTCCCTTTGGGCTGCTTTAACAGACTGTGTGGCTTATAAACACAAATTTATTTCTCACAGTTCTAGAGGCTGGGAAGTCCAAGATCAAGGTACCAGCAGATTCAGTGCCTGGTGAGGACCTGCTTCCTGGTTCATAGACAGCCATCTTGATCTGTGTTGGTACATGGCAAAAGGGGCTAGGGAGCTCTCTGGGGTCTCTCTTAGGACACAAACCTTATTCATGAGAGTTCCACCCTCACGACCTAATGACCTCCCAGAGTTCCTACCTCCAAACACCATGACATTGGAGATTAGGTTCAACACATGAATTCTGGGAGGACACAAACATGCAATCTATAGCAGAAGGGATCTCTCAGCCTTTTGACTGTTTTGCCACACCTCTGCTCTAATATGATAATAATAATGCAATATAATAATAATAATAATACAATGCTGCATCTCTGTTCTGATCTAATATTACCTTGAGTGCTTATCTCTACAACCAAAGTGTTATCTCTACTCCAGAGTAGGAGGACACCTCATACCTGTGCATACACTGCACATTGCCCAGCACAGCACCCTTTGATGATACTGATGACAGAGCATGTAGTGGGGTTCAATAAACATTTGTTGACAATAAAACAATTTATATTTTTGCAGGTTTTTTGCATATATTTATTTGTTTTTTTTTGCGTTATGCGGGTCTCTCACTGTTGTGGCCTCTCGCGCTGCGGAGCACAGGTTCCGGACGCACAGGCTTACCGGCCATGGCTCATGGGCCCAGTCGCTCTGTGGCATGTGGGATCTTCTCAGACCGGGGCACGAACCCGCGTCCCCTGCATCGGCAGGCAGACTCTCAACCACTGCGCCACCAGGGAAGCCCTGTCCTCATTCTTTAGTTACAAAGTACTGTACCACGAGTTCCAGTAAAGCCCTCAAGTATAGTGTTCTATACCTATTTATCACGTATCTTCTGCACTACGCTGAAAAGATGCAAGTAAACATGATCGAATGCAAAAAGAAGCAATCTGAGTGTAGGAAAGGAGGGATTTTGCCATTGGAATTTTACTATGGTTTTTAATTTTTTTTCTTGCTGAGAAAGTAAGCAATTAACCTCAAGAACCACTGCACAACAAAAACCTACTGACTTTTTTGTTCCTTAAACAGGCTTTGTGTAATTTATACATTAAATTAAGTTAGACCTTTCCTGGAGGCGCAATTACCACTAGTTCTCAAATTCTGTGGTGAGGAATAGTATCATTAACACACAATACCGGGTTTCTGCACATCACATTAAATTAACCCACTGGTTCAGGCATGACTGACTGGAAGACCATGTTCTGCCCTAAAAGAGCCCTTAATGACTAACTACTGTTGTCTACAAAAACAGTGAAACTCTGTGCCATTCAATAAAAATATGGTCAGGGGACTGTTCCCTTGATGGCTTATGCAACTCCAGGTGTTTCATTTAGTGGGCCAGTTTTCAGAGTTATTTGGCCATAATAAAGATTTTTTAAAATCCAGTTTTAGATATATCTTTAAGACTCTGAGGACAAACATTAATCAGATACATAAGCATTCCTTGTAATTTTTGGCCTGACATCCACTTTCCCCTACATTACTGAGGCTCCAGCTGTTTTATCTGGTAAATATTTTGTAAAACTGGGAACGTTGTTGACCCTCTTTCAATGGTAACTCTTATAAAACAGGATAGAGTGTCAGCTGGATGCTGTGACAAGGGTGGTCCTAATGACATGGGCTCAAGGTCTCTCCCAGAGAAGAGCTTTGGGGCTGGTAAAAACCCTCTCACTGAGCTTCCCTGGTAGCACAGTGGTTAAGAATCTGCCTGCCAGTGCAGGGGACATGGGTTTGAGCCCTGGTCCGGGAAGATCCCACATGCAGTGGAGCAACTAAGCGTGTGTGCCACAACTACTGAGCCTGCGCTCTAGAACCCGCAAGCCACAACTACTGAGCCCACGTGCCTACAGCACATGCTCTGCAACAAGAGAAGCCACCACAATAAGAAGCCCACTCGCTGCAACTATAGAAAGACAGCACGCAGCCACGAAGACCCAACACAGCCAAAAATAAATTAATTAAAAAAAAGAAAAAACGAACCCTCTCAATGAGGTCCTTAGAGTGAAAACAATTCTCACTTTAACAATGCTAAGATGTTATTTGCCTTGTTCATTCCTATGCTCTCATGACTGTACATGACACGTGGAGTTTTCCAGAGGCTACATGGTATGTGATGTCACAATAGATTGAATGAAGAAGGAAGAGAATCCAGCTGTCTTTTTCTAAGCCAGACATTACAGACATTGGCAAAAATGCAAAACAGTGCCATTCTTCTCACTAAATTTTTTTGAAAACACCTTTTTATAAAAATATTTTATTTATATTAACATGCAATGGGTTCATTGTTATTTTTAAATGAATTGATTGTTTTTGAAATTCTGCTTTGATTTCTAACGCAGTAAATATTGACATACATTCCACGTGAACAAAAGTTTTTTAAGGAAACCCAGTACATTTTAAGAGCAAAATTGATCCTGAGGCCAAAAAAGTTTGAGAATCACTGGTGTAAGGGAAACAGCTTTGAATGGAGATATCCCTGCCACTTACTAGCCACCTCTCCACACATCCCACCTCGAAGAGCACGCGCGCGCGCGCACGCACACACACACACACACACATACACACACACATCCCAATCAAGCTCTTTCCCATCGCCTACTGAAGGAAAATAAAAACAGTTTAATTCAATAAGTAAATATTAACAAAGCAATTAAAAGAAAAAAATTCCCCAACCGAGTAATGAAGGTAGAGGAAAACAGAATATGTCACCCCCAAATACCCCTCTTTGACATAAATTTATTTTGAGCTGAAGGCAATTAAGAAGAAGCAAACAGAGGAAAACCTGTCTGTACTGTCCACCTTTTCTGCCTAAAGGCAGGATATAAATTCTCCTTTACTAGAGATGATTCTGGACTCATAATTATGAGCCCAGAGACAACGCAAGGAATCTGCAAACAAACCTTATTCCATAATTTTCCTCCTATATGTTTACCTTCCCACAGTTTGCCACCCTTGGAAACCTACAACTGCTTTCCTTTGTCTTGTCATTTCTCTACAAATTTGTTGCTTTTTGTTGAAAATGCTATAAAAGCAGGAGTTCTAAGCCACCTCTTCTAGTTACCCTTCTCTTTCCCCAAGTTTTTCCCATGCATATGTGAGATGTTAACAAACTTCTGTTTGTTTTTCTGCTATTAATCTGTCTTTGTAGAGACCCAGCTGAGACCATAGAAGGGTAGAAGGAAAGATTTTTCCTCTCCTACGAACATACTCAGTTTGGGTATGGGAGCAAGGAAGGGAAAGCGTGAAATAGAAGTAAATGCAAGTGATTTGGGGGTTATTTGGTATTATGCTATTTTTGTATGCATACTCAAATGAACTGTATTTGGATATTCAAAAAATTTGAGTTTTTCTATTAGCTTATTATGGGTGCTCTAACCCTTTTGTTTTGAATACATACAATTTTATTTTCTTTTTCCTTCCCCAATTTTATTGAGGTATATTTTATCACAATAAACTGCACATATTTAGAGTACAAAATTTGATGGGTTCTGACCCATGTACATACCTGTGAAACTATCATCACAAGTTAATAAACATATTCATCATCCCCCCAGTCTCCTTTTATAATTCACCCAAACTCCTCCACTCATCAAACACTAATCTGTTTTCTGTTTAGTATACATTAGTTTGCATTTTCTAGCATTTTATATAAATGAACTAATTGCAGTATATACTCTTTTGCAACATTATTTTGAGACTTAATCACGTTGTATTTATCATTAGTTTGTCCATTTTTATTGCTGAGTAGTATTCTACTGTACAGATTCACCAAAACCTGTTTATTCTACTCACTCATTGATGCACACTGGGTTGTTTCCAGGTTTTGGCAACTGAAAACGAAGCTGCTATGTCCACTTGCGTACAAGTCCTTGCGTTACCAACCCTCCCCAGCCGAGCCCCAACAAGGGTCCTCCTGCCCAGTGTCGCCAGTGCCAGTAGAAGGAGACCGAGTTTGGTTTAGAAGCAAATGGAAGCTTTATTCTTTGATTACAGAATGGAGAGATGCAAGCTCGGCCGGCAGCACTCACTCTCCCCAACAGGCCGACAGGCCCTGGGCGTGGCTGCTTTATAGGGATCTCGTGGAGGGGGTGGGGTGTGGGGGGAGTTCTCACTGGGCAGGCGCAGATGTGCTGCTGCTCGTGGCATTCATTCCTATCAGTGCCAGGTGCAGCCCCTCTGCACTCAGCCCACCACCGCCATCTTGGATTAAGGTGTCGTGCGCAGCGTCTCTGCACACGGCTGGAGCTGAGGTGTCGGCTGCTGCCGTTTTGCAGTGGGAACTCTCCTGAAGTGCTGCGTGCGAGGTCTCTGCTCGCGGCTCCCTATGAACAAGTGGAACTAGACTAAACACAAAGGAAAAGAAAAAGGTGAGACTTTATTTTATTACCCAGCGTCTGTTTTTATTTCCTGGGAATTGTTAATGGGCTTTGGCAGTGACAAAGCCCTCCTCTGTCTTTTGTCCTGCCCCTCATTTTTGAGGGACGCTTGTCTATCTTCTGTAATCCTTTTTATTACTGGAGTCTGGGAGGTTACTGTGTATCCTGCCAGCCTTTTTCCCTCCCTCATAAAACTACTCCTGTCCATGAACCATTCCTCTTTAGGGTTTGGGGAGGCTCGCTTCCTAGGTTGGGGGAACTGGCATAGACTGTATCTATTGTTTCTATACAGTCACGTTCCAAGGACCCTGTTTCTGTAGGTAGTAAAGTGGCAGGATTTAGTGTGTGACAGGTTTTTATAGTAACCACTGGGTTGTCTAATGGGTCTATGAATGCCTGTTCTTGGGCCTTCCCTGTTACCCCCATAATTTTACAACTCTTTTTAAAACTAATTTTATTATATTTTATTAATTTTGAGGGAAAAGAACTGTTGGCCTAGAATTCTACATCCAGATGAACAATTTTTTTTGAAGTATAGTTGATTTACAATGTTTCAGGTGTACAGAAAAGTTATTCAGTTATGCATATGTATACGTATTCTCGTTCAGATTCTTTTCCATTCTAGGTTATTACAAGATATTGAATATAGTATATATTCAAGTATATATAGTATATACAAGGCCATGTAGTAGGTCTTTGTTGTTTGTCTGTTTTATCTATAGTAGTGTGTATATATTAATCCCAAAGCCCTAATTTATCCTTCCCCCTTCCCCTTTGGTAGTGAGTCAGTGAGTTTTCTGTCAGTGAGTCTGCTTTGTCAGTGAGTCTATTTCTGTTTTGTAAATAATTTCATCTGTATCATTTTTTTTTTTTTTTGCGGTACGCGGGCCTCCCACTGCTGTGGCCTCTCCCGTTGCGGAGCACAGGCTCCGGACGCGCCGGCTCAGCGGCCATGG
This sequence comes from Lipotes vexillifer, assembly GCF_000442215.2. Lineage (NCBI taxonomy): Eukaryota > Metazoa > Chordata > Mammalia > Artiodactyla > Lipotidae > Lipotes > Lipotes vexillifer. The sequence goes on from NW_006770909.1 coordinate 5,480,463, forward strand.
CTCACAGGCCCAGCCGCTCCGCGGCATGTGGTATCCTCCCGGACCGGGGCACGAACCCGTGTCCCCTGCATCGGCAGGCGGACTCTCAACCACTGCGCCACCAGGGAAGCCCCATATCATTTTTTAAGATTCCATATATAAGTGATATCATATGATATTTGTCTATCTCTGTTTGACTTATTTCACTTAGAAGTTTACAACTCTTGCAATCGAGTTTGCCTGATCTGGTCTTCAGAACCAAGTAAGTGACACTGGTGTCGACTAAGAATTTGACAGGCTTTCCCCTTATGTCCAATGTTAGCCAGGGCTCCTCGGGGGCCAGTTGGAGCACCAGCTTAGGAGCCCCATGGCCCCATCATTCTTCATCTGTTTGGACCATCTGCCTTCAAGGGTAGTGGCCAGGATCTGCCATTTCTGTCTCCCTTTGGGAGTGGCAAGGGCATTCTCCTTCCAGTGTCCCTCTTGTTTACATGTGGCACACGGGCACTGATTAGGTCCTAGTTTCCTTAGCTTGTTATCCCTCGGTGGGGACTTGGGGTCACTCAGTGGAGTCTGGGCAGTTAGTCCAGATTCCCGTGTGACCAGTTGACATTGAAGGGCAACAGCCATGACATGGGCTTGCCTCCACACCTTTTTATCTTCTGACTTTTCTTCCTCTATATCTCAGTTATTAAACACCTGGTAGTCAACCTCAGCCAGGCAAGGGGTAGAGGTATCTGGTTCTATTTCCAGTTTCTGAAGTTTGCACCTAATGTCGGGGCATTTTGGGAAATGAAACACAACCTCAGGACTGCATTCCCTTCCAATGACCCAGGGTCAGTTGTAGTATATGTTCAAAGGCATTCCATGAGGCAGTCTAGGAATGTCAAAGGGTTTTCCGATGGCTCTTGATTGATTTCCTTTATCTTATTCTAATTGACAGGTGTCTTTCCTGCTGCTTGGATTCCCTTTAGGATCATATTTTTATAATTGGTTAGCCTTTGCCCTCTACCCCCTTATCCATTGTCTCAGTGGTCCCAGTTGCTTTTGTTATCTGGGACCCCTTGACTTCCTGGTCTGAAAATAACATGACCTACATTGTTTCTATTCTTTGTCTGCTTCCTCTCAGGCTTTTTAAAAGACCATGGCCTTTTCTTCCCCCATTAGGAGTACATTGAGGAGGCTCTAGATGTCAGCCCATGTGGGTCATGGGTCTAAAAGATTCCACTAATCAAATTCAGGAACCCCTCTGGATCTTCCCTCAACCCCTTACTATGACTTTTTTCCAATTACCATCAGGGCTGTTGGAGTGATTTGTTGGCACGCAAATGCCACAAGATTTGACCCAAATAAGATTTCCAGTTTGGGAAATTTGGAACCAGCACCAAACTGTTAATGGATTCCTCAAGAGACCCAAATAGGAGTGAGCTCTTATGTGGGGGTTCCCCTTGACTTTCAGTTCGGTGCTTGAAGATGGGACTGCCTCTAGGCCAGAGCAGCTTAGCTGAGGCGGGTGTCTTTCCTTCTTTCAGCTGGAAAGGAGTTTTAGACTTCCTGCCAAGTGAGAGCTAAACACGTGAGGGATTTCCCCCCAACCAGGGTACTCACCAGATCACGAGGGTTGATACCAGGAGGAGTGTCGGTGGAACCTCAGTTGATAAAGAATCACCCAAGGCTTGGCTCACAAGCAGAAAGGGGAAGGAGCTTGGAAGATTAGAAGGAAAAGAGATCAGGGAGAGGTCAGACGGTGGGTGTTTCCTGTTCTTGCCAGCAGCTCACAGGGCTTCCTGATAATGGGGCTCCTGGTCTTGCGAGCAGCTCATGGGGCTTCCCAGCCCACTTCAGGGAGACTGTCACTAACCAGAAACAGTCATGTCACTGGTCTTGTACCTAGGGCCCTTTCATACTCAGGCATCCCTGGTGCCTTTTCCTGAACTCAGATCCTGTGCCCTCATTCCGTTTTGTCAGGCAGTCTTTATTACCTGGGCCTTTTCCCCATCTAGCCTCTTGACTCACACAGCAGGCCACTTTCCTTTACCAAACTGATGATGGAGAATGCACTGTTGACTCCTGGAGGTTCGCAAGGAGGGCAAGAAGCCCTGTTGCAGCTGCTACTGCCTTTTACAGGGGTCAGGAGGCCGGCACTACTGGCGAGACAGTGAGCAAGACTGCCTGGCTCCGTCTTGTCTGGTAACGTGGGAAGCCAGCCAGAGGCAGTGGGCAGACACGTGTGAGTTTCAGTCTCCAATCCCCAACACTGCCACGGTATGATCCTCTCAAGGAGGTGTAGTCCAGATGACTCTGGGGGCCACGCTGTGTGCTTACCACACCTGGGTATTGGGTTGCTGGACAGAGTTGCTCTGAATTTGGCCAAAGGCTGCCGCCGTTCTGCCCCATCAGAGTGAACTCAAAGATCAGTCAGGCATCCTTATGCAAACCTCCCAAAACCTCTGCCATCCTCCCTCTGGAGCCGGGGTGAGCCTGGAGCCTGGTGGAAAGGTGCGGCTGAAAAGGCCACAGTCCATCCTTCGTGGTTGCCAGAGTTTGTTGCTGACCCTTTTCAGTTAGGTCTCCAGAAGGACCCTCGTGCCTGGTGTATTTCATGCCAGTAGAATGAGACTGAGCTTGGTTCAGAAGCAAAGGAAGGCTTTATTCTTTGATCAAAGAATGGAGAGGTGTGAGCTCAAGCTCTAAAGTACATGTTCTCTCTGAAAGGCCCTTGGCTGGGTTGCTTTATGGGGTTCTTACGAGCAGAGGGAGGGGCTGGAGTGCTTGCAGGTGGAGCGAAGTTCTGTGGCTCACGGCACTTGACACTGAAGTGCCAGGGGCAGCATGTCTGCACACGGTCCACAGTCACTGTCTTGAATTGAGGTGTCGTGTGCAGCACTTCTGTACACAGCTTGCCAAGTTGGGGTGTCAGGAGCAGCAGTTCTGTGCTGGGAACCCTTATCCAATGTGTGAGGCGCAAGGCCACTACACACGGCCCCCAAAAGCAAGTGAAACTAGACTAAGCACGAAAGAAGAGGTTAGACCTTATCCCGTAGATACCATCTTATTTTTCTCCAGGGACCCATTGGGCTTTGCCAGTAACAAATATATATTTTTATTTCTCTCAAGTGAATACTTGGCAGTGCAATGGTTGACTCATATGACAGATGTGTGTTGAACTTCATAAGAAATTGCCAAACTGCCAAACTGTTTTCCAAAATGATCACACCATTTGACCTACTTATCAGCAGTGTGTGAGAGAGTTCCCCTTGTTCCTACATCCTTGCCAACACTGTATGGTCAGTCTTTTAAATTTTAGGAAATTCCCTGGCAGTCTAGTGGTTAGGATTCCGAGCTTCCACTGCAGGGGGCCCGGGTTTGACCCCTGGTCCAGGAACTAAGATCCCGCAAGCTGCAAGGCGCGGCAAATAAATAAATAAATAAATAAAATTTAGCCAAGTGAAGGTGCATAGTGATAACCTGTTACTTTTCCTCCATCTCCTGATGCCCTATAACACCACTATTTTCCTAATTTTCTAAATATTATTCATCATTCAAGGCCAAGCACAATATAAGTATGTCCTTCAATGAAACATTAAGCAATCGTAAATAAGAGTCCTCTGTTTATGCTGATAAGGAACAAACTCCAAGACATATTATGTGAAAATAGTAACGTCTAACATATTACAGTGCTTTCTACATGCTAGGCAGTGTTCTGAGCATTTAATATACCTTAGCTCATTTAATCCTTAACAACCTTAAGAGGCAGATACTCATACTTTCCTCCATTTTAGACATCGGTGAACTGTCTCAGTGACTTTTGCCCAAGGTCACACTGGTAAAAAGCGACAGAGCCAAGACTGGAACACAGGCTCCAGAATCTCAGCTTTTTTTTTTTCTTCCAGTTTATTAAGATACAGTTGGTATACAGCGCTGTATAAGTTTCAGGCGTACAGCATGATCATTTGACTTAGGTCCATCATGAAATGATCACCACAGTATATTCAGTGAACATCCATCATCTCATAAGGATACAAAAGAAAAGAAAAAGAAAAAAAATGTTTTTCCCTTGTGATGAGAACTCTTAGGATATACTCTCTGAACAACTTTCATATATAACATGCAGCGGTGTCAATTACATTAATCATGTTGTACATTACATCCCTAGGACTTATTTATCTTATACCTGGAAGTTTGTAACTTTTGACAACCTTCCTCCAGTTCCTCCTCCCCGCATCTCCCATCTCTGGTAACCACAAATCTAATCTCTTTTTCTTTGAGTGAGTTTGTTTGTTTCTTGAAGAATAATTGACCTACAACACTATGTTAGTTCCTGGTGCACAGCATAGTGATTCAGTATTTCTGTACATTATAAAATGACCACCACAGTAAATCTAGTCACCATCTGTCACCATACAAAGATATTACATGATTATTGACTCTATTCCCCAGGCTGTGCATTTCATCCCCATGACATTTATTTTGTAACTGGAAGTTTGTACCTCTTAATCTCCCTCATCTATTGCTCTCAGCCCCCCACCCAGAGCCTCAGCTTTTGATAGCTTGCTACACCATACTACCTCTGTGTTTCAAGGCACAGACTAGCTACAATTTGTAACTCCAAAGGGAGAGAAAATATCTACTCACATTTATTTACATATGCATGAGATATCTCTGAAAAAATATACAAAAAGGCAGTAATGTCAATTGCCTTTGAGGAGGAAACTTGGAGTTGAAGGATAGGAGAGAGAGGAAGATCTTTGAAACTTTGAATTTGGAATTCTGAATATTTTTACTCGAAATAGAAAATAAAATTTAAGTAATTAAAAAAAAACTCCACAAGTCCAGCTTTTTTCCAGAGTGTCTCCCAGATACTGAATTCCAGATCCATGTTGTGTAACAACTGACATTTTTCACGTACTCACCTTTCTTTCCCAGGTTATGAACACTTTGAATGAAATACCACCTTCATACTTATAAGTCTTGGAGCTCCCTGCAGTACTCAGCACAGTACTGGACATTAGCAAATGCTTAATAAAAACTTGTTTATTAACTGGTAAACCCACTCCCAAGAAACTGAAATCCTGACACGAATCCAGCTCTATGTAGCAAGTTGTCTTCTGTGACGAAAACACGTGGGACTGGGTCAGCCGAGGAGAAGATGAGGCACATGCTGATCAGCAAAAAGAGAAGCAACAAAAAACCTTTTTAAAAACATTTTGATATTTTATATTTGAAAAATAAATTGAAGTGGTCATCATGGGAAATACAAATGCTTTGCTGGATTCTGTACAAGTATTTTATAGTTTGAAATTGTTTTTACTTGTTTACATAATAGAGCACAGTTGTCTTTTCAATGTCTGTCTGCCCGCCCAGGGCCTCTAAGTACTTAATCCAGCTGGGAAATCACACAGAATAGATTTTTCCACGATGATGTAGCTTACTTGTCTCCTTTTTGGATAAATTAGTGAAGGTGAGCATTTGTAGAAAAATCGTTTAGAATCCCAAGGTATTTTATAAATGAGGCGGTAAGGGTGGTGGGTTATCATCACATAATTGAAGAGCTAGCCAGCCCTCCTGAAGGTGAAGGTGATTGTGATGAAATAAAAAGCTCAGGCCTTTTGTTTCCAACTTTGAGAACTGAACTTTTGGGATAAATCTCTAGTATAGATGCTAAAATTGGTCAAATTTTATTTTTCAGTAAGAGTGGTTGGCATTACAAAAACAGGGCTTAAGTGTTTGTACAGAAAGAAGTCAGTAGGTGAAAAAATTTCCCATCTCTTGAAGAGATTGTCACAAAAAATTGGCAAACTCTCTCTGCCTGGTCCCTTCAATCAGTAGGAAAACTGACTGATTCACCCAAAATGTTGGCAGTACTATATTCTGCTTCCTAGACATATTTGCATTCTTCTAGGGTTAGCAACCCTTAACTCATAGAAATGAATAACTTAAGAGTAAAATTTCAGGTGATGAACCCTTTAGAAGTTTCTGCTTCTTCTTAAAGATGATCTTACTCTCTCAGGTCCTTTCAGCTCTTAACTTTCTTTGCTACAATTGCAAATTATGAGTAAAATTCCATGTTCAAATTTAGAAACTGTCAAAGGAGAAATTTTTATTTTATCCAGGTTTGCTTTTAAACTTTTACAAAAGAGAGGCAGGGAATGTGGGCACCATTTCAAAAGCCAGATGCTCTTCTGACTTTTTTTTATTGTTTTGGAGAACAAAAGATTGTTTTTGTAAATATCAGAGTTGATTTTATATTCAGACACCTTGAAGAGATAACAACAGGCTCCTTGCATAAACCACCATTACTTCCAACACCAGGCTTGCTTATTAATGTTTCACAATTTCTAAACATGTTTCAGAGTTATTGACAAGCATGAAGGTTTGCAATTTAGTGGAATATCAAAACAATTTGGCAGTAAGAGAGTCCTCATAAACTGAATATCATAAAAGCACAACTGAGGAAATCTGTTACTCGTGATGGAGCAAAATCTTTACTTGAGTCTTTGAGGGTTTGTCTCAACCAGATTACTTAAAAAAGTCCTCTGTTTAGCAGCCTGAGTCATAAATATTTGTTTATCCTTTGGCTTTGTTTATCAGCATAGGAAGGCAATGAAAAAGTACGTTTCAGTAATTTGCTTTATCACTTCTTTTTAATCAACTGATTCCTTTCTCAAAGGAAGTCATACTTTCTAACTTAAAATTTTTCCTTCTCGAAGAGATGAATATGATTCTGTTTCCATATCTATGAAGCCAGCCTGTGTGTCTCGTCTTCTGAACATTTACCCAACTCAGGCCTTCTCACCAGATTGTTGGACATTGAAAGAGCCTGGTGGGGTGCCAGGACACTTTAGGAATCTCAGCTGTGCTCAAGGCCAAACTCTTGGCAGGAAACTGGGCTGAGCTTTCCAGGCCCCAGTATTGGAGGCCAGCAGCCTGGTCTCTTTTATGATGGCTGGCTTTCACCAGACAAAGGTGGAGCTCTGCCATTGCCAAGATATTGGCTAAGAGAGCCATATCCAGTGATCTCCTAGGTGGCCATCATTTTTAAAACATTATTTATTTCAGCTTTATCTCATCCTTTAAAATTTCTATTTGGGATGTTATTATGCACATAATATATTAAATAATAGTGCATGTGTATAATTTATAAATAAACATACAGTGGTGATTCACACTTGAAAATATTTTCTAATGGGAGTTAACAATAAAAAAGTTTGGACACCACTGCTCTATGAGTGAAAGTTCTGGAAAGAGCGTCTATGCCCCTTTCCCAAAAGTAGTTAAAAA